>NC_063450.1:8450321-8750321 GCF_020379485.1 Brassica napus | reverse complement strand
AAATGGAAATACTACATTAAACATATGTGAAATTACTATTTTACATTAAAAAAGTTACCATTTTTCACTAAAAAAGTCTTCTCTCCATAATGTAAAATTTCCATTTAATTAAAAGAGCAAAAATCTATATATAAAGAGACTTATACCTCCCTTTCGAACACCACATCAACATCGACTCACACCATTGCCCAACAAATCGTTAAGGTTATCTCTCTTTGAAAAACCCTTACAGCAACGTCTCACCCACTAGGTATATGGAAACCCATTTTCGCTTTTGGTTAAAGCACCGAACTTGAAGCTTGGATTTTGTGGTTACCCTTCTTAGCATTCTGAAGGTTCACAGAACAACGTAACAGAGAGCTGTGCTTCAAGAACTGCTTTACAGACTGTGCGAGAGCTGTTCTTGCTGGTGGTGCAGCTGCAAAGTCTGAAGCACTGAAGGTATAAAATCTTAGCTATGAACCATATCTTTTAAGTTTTCTTTTATGTTCTTTGTATCAAGTCTTTAGTAAGAATTGCTTCTTTTGACTTTTCCAGGAAGAAGTTTTAGCAACGGGTCTTCTCGAAGACAATCCCTTGGCGAAGGTGATATTACCAAACAAGCTACACTATGCTTAAGTCTCCCTTTGCTTAATTAACAGAGCTCCACTTTCATATTGGGAAAGCATTATTGGTGAGCTAAGTGCAATCAAAAGCACAACAACGACAGCTCATACGGGACACACGGTATAATGGTAACTCTACGTATCGAAAGGTACTTTCCACGGTTGATTCTATAGTGTTTGTCATTTTCTACTACTTTGTATGTTATTTTGCCCCTCATGATTCAATACTTTGTGTGTTAGTCTGTTTGATGGACTCTTGCATTCCATAGAAAACTGGAGAGCTACGGGTCAGATCACAAAGTTTTACTAGCTACCAGCATAAATCCCAAAATAGTTGGAGGTGAGAAAACTATAACATTCTCATCTCTCCGACATTTAGGAATTATGAATAATTTTTAGCCACTTTAAAATACACTGGTAGCTGTTATATCTCACACCCTCTCTATTTTCAGGCTCATCAGAAGATTGATAAGACTAAGATAAAGAGGTTATGCAGAATCTTGGACTGTAAGAAACTATCAGTAGACGCAAGCAAGAACGCTGCACAGAGCCAGCTGCTTCCACTGAGAGTGATGGTGCATATTCTTTTTGATGGAGCAAGCACGAGCTGCGATATCTACAACAACAAACACTATTACTACAAACGAAACAGTAGTTTTGAGAAGAAGCTTTACAAGAAGAAGAAGATGTAGAAAAAGTTGAAATTAAACCTAACTCAGACCTGCACTCCTTTGAGGTATGAGTTATGTTAATCATTTAAGAAAGGTATTAGAGAAAGATGTTATGCGTAGCGCAGAGAGATTTATGTTAATCATTAAACATTTATCTTAAAATGTAAATAAACAATTAAAAAAATAGAAAAGGTATATTAAGCCTTAAATATTTATCTTAAAATGTAAAATATAAATATTAAGTAAATATATAATATATGCAAAAATAATATTAATAATTAAATACATAATATAAAAAATGGAAAAGTACATTAAGCATTAAACGTTTATCTTAAAATGTAAATAAAAAATAAAAAATAAAAATATTACATTAGACATGTATCTTTAAATGTAAAAACTAAATACATGTAAATATACATTTAAATATGTAAATATTGAATATACAAAAAGTAATAATTAGCAAGTACATAACTTAAAAAAAATGCTACATTAAAAAGTAATATATAATATAAAAAATGTAAATACTACATTAGTCAAAACATAGTTGGTATAAATTAATCTATCAATAACAGGAATCCAAAAAAATGTGAAAGAATTATCTTTTCATTGTAAACATTGCATTAGTTTTTCATAAAATTGTTAAATTTATATGGATTTATCATTTTATAATTAATTACGTGTTTTTCATATTAAAAACTCAATGTTTTTCATAGACCGTCCACATAAATATAAAAATCTATTTTTCAAAAGAAACCACGTGGTATCAAAAATAGATAATAAATAAACATGCAATATAGAAAAAATAATAAGTAAATATATAATATCAGAAACATAAATATTACATAAAACTTCTATGGTAATATTATCATTTGATATAAGAAAAATAAAAATATACAATAAGTAAATATTCAATATAAGAAATATAAATATTACATTAAAAATCTATCTTAGTATTATCATTTAATATAAAAAAAATTAAAATAAGTAAATATACAATACAAGAAGAAATAAAAAATAAATAAATATACAATATAAGAAATAAAAATATCATATTAAACATTTAGCGTAATAGTTTTTTTTTTTTTTTTGTCATCAACAATACAGACTCATACTGACTCTGTAAACCAAACCGGGTGATCTGCATCCATGTGAACAACGAAAGACGATTGCTTTCTAGCACTGCGTGCTTGACTATCCGCCTTTGAATTTTACGTTCGTGGTACATAGATAAGCTCTGATCGGGTGAAGCTCTCTTTCACGATCTTGATATCTTCCAAATAATTTGCAAAAGCTGGTCATTCCTCTGGTTCCGAAACCATCTTCACCAATTGAGAACAATCCGTTGCAAACGTGACCTGAAATTGACGTAAATTTTTCATGCATTCCATTGCCCATAGTAGCGCTTCCATCTCCGCATGAAGAGGCGAAAGACTAGCCCGGACATTCTTCGCCCCTAACAATCCATCGAAACCTTCCAAAGTACTGAGCTAACATTGTCCTGAAAAAATGACAACCTCTTTCCACGAGCCATCTGTAAAACACCATTTTCCTGGAAAAAACGGCAATATCATATCTATTATTGGTGGTGGCGTCCTCTGGTCATTCACAACTTGTGCCGCATCCCACAATGTTGATTCTGTTTCAGCCAATTTAAGCATATCCATAGGGTCCATATCCAAATTATTGAAAACTTTATTATTCCTAGCTTTCCAGATGTACCATAGTATCCATCCAAACTGGTGATCCTCCATCTGTGGTAAAACTCTCCAGAATAGATGATTCATGTTTGTGAAGAGGGAATTTTTTGGAAAAATAGCTGGATTTGATGGTATCTTCGAAAGAGCCCAAACCTGAAGAGTTGGAAGACATTCAAAGAACACATGATTTATTGATTCCTCAGAAGCTCCACATCTTGCACAACAAATATCCCCTTGAATCCCTCTTGCTTGTAAATTCTTCCGCACTGCTATACACTATGTCACTAATTGCCATATGAAATGTTTTAGCATTGGTGAGCACCGTATTTTCCAGCAGTGTGAGCCTTCAAAACATCCACTGTGGAGCCATTTAGCGTAATAGTAGAATTAGTAAATATACAATATAGAAAAATAAAGAAATAAATATATAATATAAGAAATAAAAAGCTACATTAAAAATCCATCTGCAAAATGTAAAATAAAATATACAGTAAGTAAACATTTCAAAACTATCTTAAAAATATCATTTAATATAAAAATAAGAAAATTAGAATAAATAAATATACCATATAAGAAAAAATAAGCAATAAATAAATATACAATATAAATAATATAAATATTACACTAAACATGTAGCGTAATATTAGATCACCCAGTTTGGTTCTTAGTAAATGTACAATATAGAAAAACAAATAAATAAATATATAATATAAAAAAATAGAAAAATTAAATTAAAAATCTATCTGCAAAATCTATAATAAAAATAAATAATATATAAATATTATATTTAAAATTTATTATAATATTATCATTTGATATAAAAGCAATAAAATAGAATAAATAAATATATAATATAAAAATAGTTAGATAACTAACATTTGAAAATCAATATAAAAACAAGAAAAAATAAATAATAAGTAAATATTCAATATAAGAAATGGAAAAACTAAATTACACATCGATCTGAAAAATGTATAATAAAATAAATAGTAAGTAAATATAAATATTACAATAAGCATCTAGCGAAATATTAAAATAAATAAATATATAATATAAGAAAAATTATTTAAAAAATAAATATATAATATAATAAATATAAATATTAGATTGACCATCTATCATAATAATATAATTTGATATTATGCAACAAATTAGAATATGTATTTATACAATATGAGAAAAATAAAACAATAAGTAAATATAAACTATTTCAATGAAAAATCTAAATTAAACATATATTTAAAAAATGTATATTAAAAAATAATAAATAAATATACAATATAAGTAATAGAAATATTACATTAAACATCTATAATAATATTAAAATAAATAAATATATAATTTAAAAAGAAAAAGAAAAAATAAAAAATAAAATGAAACTACATTAAACATCTATCAAAAAATTGTATATTAAAATAAATGAAAAGTAAATATACAGTATCAAAAATAGAAATCTTACATTAAACATTTATCATTATATTACCATTACATATAATAAAGTCCTTTCTCAAAAAATAATAATAACATGTAAATATAAAATATAAGAAATGGAAAAACTACATTAAACATTTATTTGAAAAATGTACAATTTTACATTTTTATTATTTTCAAATATTTTTATAAGTAAATGTATAATATAAAAATAAATAATAAGTAAAATATACACGATAAGATATAAATATTACATTAAACACTTATCGTAATATTATCATTTAATATAAAGCAAGAAAATAGAATAAGTAAATATACAATATAATAAAAATAAAAATAAGAAAATATACAATATAAAAAATAAATTAAACATCTATCTGAAAAAATTATAATAAAACAAATAACCTGTAAATATACAATATAAGAAATATAAATATTACATTAAACATCTATTGTAATATTTGAATAAGTAAATATGCAATATAAGAAAAAATAAATAATAAAGAAATATGCAGTACAAGAAACACAAATATTTTGTTAAACATTTATCGTAGTAATTTTATTTAATATAAAAACAAAAATATTAGAATAAATAAATAAAAAATATAATAAAAAATTTAAACAATAAGTAAATATACAATATAAGAAATAAGAATATTACATTAAACATCAAGCGTAATATTAGTATAAGTAAATATACAATATAAAAGAAATAAATAATAAAAAAATATAATAGAAAAAATATAGTATTAACTATCTATTTGAAAAATGTAAATAAAATAAATAATAAGTAAATATTATTTTAAATATATTTTAGTATTATCATTTGATATAAAACATTAAGAATAGTTAGATAATTAACTTTTGAAAATCAATATAGTTTCGCGCGTAGCGCAAATTAATTCCTAGTGTTTATATATAAAGTAGTGTTTTACTCACTCCTGAAGCTGCCACATAGGATTCCACGTAGGAAAGTCGTGCGACCAGGAGCTGACACGTGTCCAGTAATTAAACCGCTGTGTTTTATTAACGGAAGTATGTGCTACGTGTGGGCTTCTTTTTTGTCTGGGCTTTAGTTCTGTTTAATAAATATGCCTTATAGCGAGAAACCCAAACCCTTTTATTCTGCTTCCCATCTGATCCTAGAGTTCATCACAGTTTTATTCACAGCCATTCCATGGTTTGAGATTATGATATCGACGTGATGAATATCTTCATAGGGTGTCGATGCGTCGTTTGGTCTCCGCTTTCATAAACCAAATGCCCACAGTTACAGATTTGTTGCAGTAAACTCATTCTTAACTCCATCGGCCACGATCTTGCCTTTAATGCGAGTTTCACTTCTGCAAGTCGGTGTATCTATGAGTATAAATAGGTCAGTCTTACTCCTCTCAAAACCATCCTCTCAATCTGATTATAGTCTGCAAGTCGGTGTATCCAAGGTTCTTCTTTCTGATTTGACGTCCGGTAGGTGTTCTTCCAGATTGCTGCGATTCTGGGAGGTCAGGAATGTTAAACACTGTGGGGAACTTATGTGTGTTGATTTGCTCTTACTGGATTCAAAGGTGAGTTTGTTCTGGAACTTCTCATATAGTTGCGTTATATTAATTCCGTCGACCTGCTGTCAACATTGCCTAGCTGTTCTATTCATATTTTCATAGAACTGTTCCTAACATGGTTAATGTGAACAGAAGAATGCTGGATTGCTGGGTAGTTTCCTTCCTTATTGAATCAACATTTCATTGATCACGACAATGATGGCATGTATATTGTTTTAGATTAAAGTCGCTTCCTTTTTTTAAAAAAAATTAGTTCTTAAATCTGAGAAAAATATAGTTTTATGAGCAATGTCGTTTATTGATTAGGTTTTATTTGTAAATGTGTTTCAGCCACCAACCAGCATCACAAAAAGAAAATATGTACCGTGTTTCATCCGGTCTTGCAACGACATCAAATTAAACTCTCTACTGTAAGTGACACCAAAAGTGAAAAGGAATTTGTTGTACTGTAAAGGTAAGTCTGTTCCTGAGAATACTCTTTTTTCCCCCAGGTTGTTGCTGTTATTCTTCCTCTAATCCGGACAGTGTTGTGTATTGATGTTAGTGTTGGAGTGCACACACCCGGAGAGCTCAAAGCACTAGAGAAGAGAATGGAATCTTTTCAGCTCTGAACTAGGAACCTCACAAACATGGACTTAGTAAGAGATCACATGTGTTACTTGGTACGTCTCTTTAGGCAATAACTCCCATTGATTGTTGCAAGTGATATGTGAACCACACTTAGTATATGTTCAGATGGGTGGAAGAGCAAGTGTTGAATAAGAGGTTCTTTGTCAGTTCACCTTCCCTGAGAGACCTGGTGCTCTGATGAACTTCTTGGACTCTTTCAGTCCAAGTTGGAACATTAGCCTTTACCATGCAGAGGTTTGTATCTGAGTTCACTTCACCATTGCACCATAAGAAAGCTTTGTTGTAACTTTTGAGTCTCATTTTTTCCGTACAATGGTTCCTTCTTTCAAAACAGGGTGGAGCAGACGCGAACGTGCTGGTCGGGATCCACGTGCCGGAGCAAAAGAAAAAATGGTGGAGTTCCGAAACCGAGCTCAAGTTCTGATGAATCCCTGGTGAGGAGATTCAATTGTCCCTGATTCTTTTGAAGGAAGATCTGATGGTTTGAGAGTGATATGGATTGATTTTGATGGAGATAGATTGTTTGATGGGATGATCTTCAGAAATGATCTATGGATTGACCAGATCTTGTTTAGATGTGTCTTTGATCAAGAGAATGAACTCTGATTTCAATCAAAGATAGGTTTTGCTTGCAGAGAATGAACTCCTAGCAATCGATGTTCAAAGATGAACAAATGATTCACAGATTTAAGGAGATTTTTATAAAAAAAAGTGAAATGTTTTGTTCTGAAACAAAAGAGAGTTTACGTAGAGAAGAAGAAGGAAATCGAAAAGTTCTAAAATTGTAGAAAAATGAAAAAAAAAAACTTAATTAAAACTAAAATTGTCTTAAAAACTCAATAATAATTATTTTGGCTGACTTCTTGACTTGAATTTCGTGGCTGTCCATTCAGAAAGAGAGAATGGATCCTCAACTTGGATATTGATCTTCTTTTAGGCTGAGAAAGAGGCCTAAGTCATCCATGAGTCTGATCACATCTTTTCCAGCTTGTTTAACATGATTTTCACAGCAAAAATAAGGTCAGCATGCTCCACTCCAGCTTCTGGTTCATCTTCAAGCTTTCCATTCATCCATCCAGGCTTATCCTTTGTCGCATAATCATCTGGCTCAACCATGGTTGCATCATCCCCTCGTCCTTTGAAAAGATTTGTCCTCAAATCTATAACTCCTACATCAAAAGGAAACAAGTAAGAAGTGAGACAAATGATAAGAAAATAAGCATGAAAACATCATCAAAGTAAGATTTAGGACATAAACTTCCTTGGAGTTTTGAAGTCATTTTCCTCAAGTACTTCCATCTCCAAATCTCTGGCTGATAAGCATGGTGTTTGCTTTTTCTCCTTTGAGACTGATCCTGTTGTTCCTGGACAGTCAAAACAGAGACTAGATATCCAGAATTATCAGTGCAACACATGCCCTTGTTCAGATCAAAAACCAAACTTTCTTTCCCTATATCATGCAGCAAATGTTTCAGACCTTGATGATGCATATCAAAGTAAGTATTGTACACTAGAATGGTATCAAGGCACAAGATAACATGGTTCTTAAAGAACAATTTTAGAACAGGCACAAGTTCCTCATATTCAGAACACAAAAGATCAAGTTCAAACCGAGAATTACTTAACCAAGGCTCAGCATGCTTATCAAAGAAAGTATTGTAAACAAGAATATCATCAAAGCTTAAAACGACACAATTCTCAAGAAATGATCTCAAAACATGCCAAGGTTTATCAGATTCAGAACCCAATATACAAAGTTTAAAAACAGAATCACAAATAAAATCGGTTTCATCTCTAAGTGATTTTGGTTTCTGAAAATTCCTAACCATAAACTCTTTCCAGACATGTGAGGAAGAAAACAAATAACCAGTGGCTATTTTATTCTTAGAACAACTCAGAACAAAGCTATTTTCTTTGAAGACAAATGAATCAAATGATTTTCTAGAACAGAAAACAGGTTGTTGCAGAATAAGCTCTAATCTCTTTTCAAGGTAATCCAGGCTTTTGTTGTGTTCCATAAACAGATCAAAACTCAAAACAAGACCAGGATTGATGTCACTATCACAGGAAAAACCTTTTTCTTCAGAAAATTTATCTGGTTCAAATTTCTTAAAAGAAAAATCATGTTTACCAAAAACAGATTTTGAAACACAAAATTCTTTCACATTTTCTAGACCAAAACGTTTTTCATCTTTAGTAGACACCAAAACAAACAATCCAGGCACTGAAATAATCTTATTAAGTTCCTTACAATGCTCTTGCAGGCTGGGGAACAAAGAATTAGGAATTGTGCTCAGCTCCAAGCTGCTCTGTTGCTCCATCACTTCACCTCGTGTTAAACTCTTTTGTTCTATTTATGGTGAGTGTTCTTCTGAGACCTTAGAAATGGAGACAATGCTATTCGGTTGCACCGGTTCAAGATAAGTTAGTTCATCACAGGTTTTATTGATAACAAGTTCAGACCAAGGAGAAAAAAGAGAAAACTCATTTTCTGTCTCAGATTATTTACTTACCTTATTAGATGGCTCTCTTTTCAGCTCTTGGATAATCTGTTCCTGCTTGCTACAATTCCTTGGGTCAGTAGCCTTTGAGGAAGGTCGTGTGCTCTGTCTTTTGTCCTTCTCTAAATCCTTGAATATCTGGTTACACATATCAGTAATGTTTTGGGGACTACTCATCCGCTTAAGAGCTCCCCGCAGCAACTCATGATCATCACGACTATGGACAGGTTTTGTTTCTTCTGTGGACTGTTTAGATTGCCCTCTGCTCCTCCTAATAAGAGTGTCCAGCAGCCTCCCTGGTCGTGACCTTTCCTGCAACAAATCAGATTTGTTAAAACCCGATTTTTCTTTACTTAACAAGTATCGTCTTTTTTTCTAGCAAACTCTTTGTGGAGGAACTGAATAGGTCAGGCTGTGGGTTTCTCTCAGGACGTCTAGTAGCACTGGATACATCCTGGCTACTCCTTTTGGTCCTAGCTTCCTTCTGAACCTGAGAAACATTATCAAAGAAATCATCAGCATGTTTCTTTCATAGTTTTTCATTCTTCTCATGATCTCAGACATCATTGCTTCCATCTGAAATTTATTCAATTTCATAGTTGGTGCCTCCTTTCTTTTACTGACATCCCCAGCCATGGTTTCATGTTACAATCTCAACGAGAAAAATTAGCACAATAACAGATAGCCGAAGTCTCACAAACTCTCAAGTGTTTCTCTCTGAATTTTTCTGTGTATTTTTTCTGTGAATCCAGTAGCTCAGCAACAAACAAAGATCAATCTTCAGAGAACAAACCTTAACCCCAAAACAGAAGAAAGAGATAGACAGATTGCAAGATTTTTGTTTGCAAGAGGCATTATCACTAGGGCTGGATTTCTCTTCAGCTGGCTGAATTTCTCTTCAGCCAAGTTGGATATCTCTTCAACTTTTCTGTTTTTTTTCGTTTTTTTTTTAATCTGGTTGGCCCTATTGCAGATTATACATATAGAAAGATAAGAGATTTCTGAGAAAATTGCAGAGAAAAAAAAAATGCAGAGAATAGAAAACATATTCCCAAAACAAAGAGAGAAGTTTTAGAATCAAACCCTGATCAAGATCCTTCAGATCTGCTCTGATACCACTTGATGAATCCCTGGTGAGGAGATTCAATTGTCCCTGATTTTTTTGAATGAAGATCTGATGGTTTGAGAGTGATATGGATTGATTTTGATGGAGATAGATTGTTTGATGGGATGATCTTCGGAAATGATCTATGGATTGACAAGATCTTGTTTAGATGTGTCTTTGATCAAGAGAATGAACTTTGATTTCAATCAAAGACAGGTTTTGCTTGCAGAGAATGAACTCCTAGCAATCGATGTTCAAAGATGAACAAAGGATTCACAGATTTAGAGAGATTTTTATAAAAATGGTGAAATGTTTTGTTCTGAAACAAAAGAGAGTTTAAGTAGAGAAGAAGAAGAAAGTAAAAAAGTCCTAAAATTGTAGAAAAATGAGAAAAACTTAATTAAAACTAAAATTTTCTTAAAAACTCAATAATAATAATTTTGGCTGACTTCTTGACTTGAATTTCGTGGCTGTCCATTCAGAAAGAGAGAATGGATCCTCAACTTGGATATTGATCTTCTTTTAGGCTGAGAAAAAAGCCTAAGTCATCCATGAGTCTGATCACATCTTTTCCAGCTTGTTTAACATGATTTTCACAGCAAAAATAAGGTCAGCATGTTCCACTCCAGCTTCTGGTTCATCTTCAAGCTTTCCATTCATCCATCCAGGCTTATCCATCCATTCATGCATCAAGTTCTTGGATACGAGTACGTCTTGGTAAGTGAAGACTCTGTTTTCAAGCTTCTTATGCACTGAGTTTAAAGCTGTGATGGAGAGACCAAAACCAAGAAGGAAGTAGAAGAATACATGAGAGCTCTTCCTTGTGTCCATGGTTGGTCTTGAGCTCTCTGTTAGAAACATCTACAGTCTCAGGTCTGTTTGATGAGCTTTTATGTCACAGGCCTATTACGCTAGCCCAATATGTAATATTTATTGCCTATCTCATCGATACGATGTAGACCTTGGACTTCGGCAAATACTTTTTGTAGTTAGTATTATTTCCTTTTTGTAATAGTCTTTTTTTTTTAATGATAACACAATCTCATCTCATTCTCACTTGTCTAACTAAAATTATTTTAAATTCTTTATTAGTTTCATTAGAGATCAGAAGTTTGTATTAGCATGAAATGATTTTCATGATTGTAGTTGTTATACATTTTCTTAAATGTTTGTATCAAATATATATATATATATATATATATATATATATATATATATATATATATATCTATGTATATATAGTAAGTAGAATAGAGTGTTTTTTTTATTGTTGTGGTTAGGTTTAACAATCAAAACATTGATTATTTATAATATGTATATATTTTTGAATTTAATTTTAGTTTTTTTTCTTACATATTTTATTTTAAAATTAGTGATTTAAATATTGCAAAAATGAATATATGATTTGCAGCAATAGGAAATTATTTTTAAGAAAAACGTAATGAAAATATAATATTAGTTATTAATATTTAAATAAAATAAAGGGCAAATCTCCAAAATAGCACATTTCTAAGTTTATATCACAAAATAGTCCTCAAAAACTAAAATGACCAAAATAGCATTTTATCTTTTGAAAAATTTAATTTAATTTTTATTTTTCAAAATTTGAAATTTTATCCCAAAACCCCACTTCCCAACTCTAAACCCTAAAACCTAAACACTAAACCCTAAACCCTAAATCCTAAACCCTAAACCCTAAATCCTAAACCCCACCCCTTAACTCTAAACCATAAATCATAAATCCCACCCCTAAACTTTAAACCCTAAACCCTAAATCCTAAACCCTAAACCGTAAACCCTAAATCCTAAACCCCACTTCTTAACTCTAAACCCTACCCCACCCCTAAACTCTAAACCCTAAACTCTAAACCCAAAACCCCACCCCTAAACTCTAAACCCTAAACTCTAAACCCTAAATCCTAAACCCTAAACCCTAAACCCTAAATCCTAAACTCCACCCCTTAACTCTAAATCTTAATGTCTAAATTAATTTACCATTGGGGTATAAGTGTATATTTATCTCTTTTGATAAAACATTAAATGCTATTTTGGTCATTTTTATTCTTAGAGACTATATTTGTGACAAAAACTTTTTTAATGCTATCCTAGTCATTTTCTCTAAAATAAATGACTGAATATTTTTTATTATTATTTTTAAAGACTAAATAAACAGTATATATCAAATAACCAATTAGGTGTTGTAAGATAAAATTTACACATTAATTTTAGATTTTTGTTTTAAATATTGTTTTTATATATAATTTATTTAATTTTAGAGAAGGTTACTGTATTTTTATTAAATATTTTTCCTGATTTATTTTACTATCATTTATTTTATATATAAGTTATTTTATACATATAAATCATGTTAAAATATTTTACTATAACTTCAGATTAATCAATGTTTATTCACCAAAATATGCATCATCTTCTTCGCAATCAGAACATAGTAGACGGAACTAGCAAACTTAGACATGATCGCTTCAGGTATAAAAAACATTATTCTATATCTGGCTAATAAAGCCTTTATAAATAAACACCTGACACAAAAAAAACATTACTCTTTCTCTTTAGGAAATGTTTTGTAGAAATTTAGATGTTGGACGAATAGTTTTGGTTTTGAAGTTCTTTTTTAAAAAGTGGGTTTTTTTGTAGATGGAATCTGTCTGAGTTACTAAATTATAGGTTTTCATTTTGATTTGCTTACTGTGGTATATCTTTTGTTCTGTTTTTGGTTTTGGGAGAAAAGTTCACTACTGAACATCTTTAGATAAACCAACTTGGAAACAAATTAATTCTTTTACGGAAAAGCTAGCAGTCACTTTTTTGCTTCTTTGTATTTGTATGTTGTTATGTTTGTGTTCCATTTATGTTTTATTACAGATAGAATTTAGTTTGTAAGTCTGAAGTTCACAAGAAAACACTTCTAAGTTAATTCTACAATGTAACTTGTAGGGTCATAATCTTCCCTCATAGAGGATGCTCATCTCTATTGAAATAATCTGATGCTTCAGAAACTATAACAATAATGCTTCTTTGATTTTTTGTTTCTTTGTCTTGGTAGGCTTATTCTCCCATTTTTTCTACTAGAGTTAATTAGCAATCAAACCATGCTTTTTTATTCTTTTTTTTTAATTATGAAAAAATTTATTTGGTCATGAATCTCTATTTTTCTATCCGGAATTCATTTTTGGTTCTAGAGAAACAGCTCCGTGGTAGCAATGCAGCCATTTTCCGCAATGTGGGATTTGCAAGTATGGGTGTACCGGCAAATTTAATCTCTCCATGAGCTCTTCTTCTTCTTCACTAAGCTACAGCCCGACGGTTTCATCACTCACTGGCATGCCCCTCACGACTTATCCTATTGACTCCTCATTGCTGAGCATAAGAGCTCCATCATCATCATCGATCCTCATATGAAAAATCACAGAGCTTCACTCTTTGAGCTCCGAGTAAACTCAAAACCACAACACAAGTGGTGGCGCTGGACTGTTGCTGATGAAGTCTATCTGTCTTCTCCTTTTACCACCAGCCTGAGCCATTCTGATTCCGCTGAGACCAAAAATAAGATTCAATTAGCATTGAGTTTAAGACTTCGAAGTTAAAGGTACAAAACTCAAAGGAGAAAACCTCACTCTACTTCTTCTATTGTTATCTCTCGATTGCTCTTTCTCTTTATCAAACTTGCATGAACCGAGGAACATGAAAGCTGTCTATAAATTATAAACATGTTTGGGACGAAGTAAGATTATTTAAGTAAGGTGAAGTTTCTTTCATCATCAAAATTTGAGTGAGTATAGCTTTACTACAAATCTCTTTAACTTTATATTCTTAAATAGTATAGATAGTTTCTGGAAAAAAAAGTAGATAAAAAAAAACGACAACAAATGGAAACATATGCAATTTGCTTAAAAACATCCGTATAAATACACTATTTGGCAAGAATACGCTGCACTAAAATAATGTAAAATTCATTGATTGCTTGATCAATAAGATATAGCTAAAACAATACAGACATAACAAAACCAAAAAAAATTTTGATCCAACAACATATTCGGCTACTCAAAAACGTTACATACAATTGACAAGCTCATACAAGGCCACATTAACAAAAGTAATAGCTCAATGTTTCAAATGACCCTATAAAATACAGCCAACATACTTTTGAACTTATTACATGTCTAACGACTTGAAGTCACCACCTCTTTCAAATATCTCATACAGAAACAATCAACACAAACTAGACAATACCTATCTAACAATGCTTTTACAATTCTGTTCAAATGGAAAGGACACGTAATCCAAATTTCGCGGGTAGCGCGGACCGACCCTAGTTACTAGTGTATTTTCTGGTAAATTGCAGCTAAATAAATATTTTCTAATAAATGTTAAATATTCCAAAAAACAGTTAATATATTAAATGTATCATATTTTAAAAAATTATATACACATGAATTATCTACTACCAAACCAAAATAAAAGAATGTTTTCAAATCTTTTATTGTCGTATCGCTTCATAAGCTGAGAACATTTTTAACAGTTTTGTCAATGAGTTGTTTAAGAGTTAGTTGAAAAATTGGAATCTCTCCATGATGTCGATGATTCTGCTCCCTCCAAATCGTGTGTATAACGGTTTAAAGACATATCGGGTACATAAATGTTGGCCAGGCTCGGTAAAGCCAATTGAATGATCAAGACAATGGACGACCAGTTGTGTGTATATCTTCTCTGCAAGAACCCCGTGTAAGCTTCTACCAAATCTTTTTTTTTGAACGAACAAGTGATTATCATTAAGAAAAAGAGTTACTCCCCACGGGGAGGTTTTACAAGGGAAAACATAGCAGATTTAGCAAGAGAGTATGCTTTAACATTGTTTAAACGTGGAATAAAACCAAATGAGATAACTTCGAACCTGCAACTTACAACCCTAATATCAAACAGTAAGCTATGCAGCTCAATTGTTGAAGAGGACGAGTTGAGAAGGTTGACGAGGGATTTCGATTCAGAGAAAACATTCAACCGAAAGAATCCGTGAGCGACTGCGTCAAGTAGAGCAGCCTTTACCGCAAGGGCTTCAGCAACCAGGGGTGAAGCGACATGGGAGCGGTTTGAAGATCGGTGTTCAACAGAGACACCATTGGGTCGTGTCCCAGCCTTGTCCACTGTTTCTTGAGTTGGGGTCCCAGGTTCCATCTGTGAAGCAAGCATATCCAGTAGAGGGTTGCTACGGTAGAGGAGGCCGGTTGCGTGGAGAGCAAGTCTTAACAGGGGCTTGAGAGGCTTCTTCCCAGGACCTAGCATCTTTCAAAACTTTCAGAGTTATCTCTGCTTCAGACCAAGACTTGTTGTCGAAGACAAGTTGGTTCCTGTTCTTCCAGAGATGCCAAAGAACCCAGGGGGCGACCGGAGTGGAGGCCAGGCCGGTAGGTGGGAGGTTGGTCATTGTAGTGCAACAGAGTAGAAGCTCAGAGATGGAGAGGTCGGAGCTAGGGTCTGGTTTGTTCAGGGCCGGAATAAGATCCCATACACGGGCAGAGAAAGTACATGTCAAGAGTAGGTGGATAGGAGTCTCAACCTCTCCACATCGTTTGCATCTAGGATCGACTTGTATGCCTCTTGTTAGGAGAGCAGAGCCAACTGGAAGCGCCGCACTTTTGATCTTCCAAAGAAAGGACCTTAGCTTTGGAGAAGTCTTAAGGTTCCAAATGGTTTTTTTCCAGGAGAAGGGATCAATGTTGTGGGGGTAAGAAGTGATTCTGGAGAGGGCGTAGCCTGACTTCGAAGTGTAAGAACCTGATTTTTCAAACAGCCATACCAACTCGTCCTCCTTGTTCAGGGAACTAGGGATGAGTTGTAGGATGAGATCCTCATAGAGAGGCAAGTGTTGGCGGATAGCTTGAATGTTCCATTCTTTTGAGTGTGGGAGAATGAGTTCATGGACTCGCATGTTCCGGTTTTGGAGGGTTGGAGGCCCCATTGGAATAGACGGAGAGAGGTTTGACAGCCACGGGTCCTCCCACACTTTCACAGACGTTCCATTGCCTACTGTCCATCCGAGACCTGTCAAGAGAAGATCACGGCCCCAGAGAATCCCTCTCCATCCGTGGGAGCCTGAGGTCGAGCTTGAAGCCCTAAGGAAGGGATCAGAGTGGCAATATTTTCCTAACAGGGTCTGGCCAAGGAGAGAATTCGGATCCTGCACAAGGCGCCAAGAAATTTTTGCTAGAAGGGCCTGGTTAAAACACTCAATATCTCTAAATCCAAGACCTCCAAGGTTTTTTGGGAGAGTAAGCTTAGACCAAGCTACCCAACACATTTTTCTCTTTTCCGGGTTAGCATCCCACCAAAAACGAGTAAGTAAAGATTTTATTTGCTTACAAAGGGAGGCTGGGAGCAAGAAGCATGACATAGCGTATGCGGGTAAAGCGGAGAGAACCGATTGGAGGAGAACTTGCTTTTCCGCACCAGATAAGAACCTTGTGGTCCAGCTGATAACTCTTTGTCTAATCCGATCTAAGATGGAGTTAAAAATGTCCCGCTTTCTTCTACCAAAGTGCTCGAGCAGCCTGAGATACTTTCCGTTACCTCCCTCCTTCTCTTTTGTTAGTTGGCGCTTAACTCGAAGCTTTGTGTGGGAAGACGTCTTGGAGGAGAAAGTGATAGCGGACTTAGTGGCATTTATGCATTGGCCTGACGCTTTCTCATATTTGTTGAGGAGAGACACTAGTTGCGCGCAGCTTTGGGCGTCTGATCTCATGAAGAACATAGTGTCGTCGGCGAAAAGTAGGTGGTTTATCGCAGGGCTGTTTCGTGCCACTTTAACTCCAGTCAGCAAGCCCAGATTTTGTGCCTTGGTGCACAGTCCCGAGAGAACCTCCGTACACAGAATAAAGAGGTACGGGGAGAGCGGATCACCTTGCCGGAGACCTCGGGAAGGTGAAACACGACCCTGGGGAGCCCCGTTCACCAGGAAAGAATATGACACCGAGGTCACACACATCATGGTCCAAGAAATCCAAGTCTCGTGAAAACCCAATCTTCTAAGTACGCTTCGAGAAAGGACCATTCGATTCTATCATAGGCCTTACTCATGTCAGTTTTCACCGCCATGGAGCATCGCACCTTAGCCTTTGATGTCTTGAGATAATGGAGGATCTCGTGAGTAATAAGGACGTTGTCTCCAATCGCCCTTTTAGGCACGAACGCAGATTGGTGTGGCGAGATGATGTGTGGCAGAAACGGCTGAAGACGCTTCGTCATTATCTTAGCAATGATCTTGTAGTGGGTTGTGCAAAGCGCAATCGGGCGGTAGTCAGCCACCTTCCTCGGGCAGGTGATTCTCGGGATAAGCCGAATATGGGTTTCGTTCTGCCTATGGTGGAGGTACCCTGTCTCAAAAAATTCCCGGATGTCCCGGTAAATATCCTCACCAATGATATCCCAATAGGAGTGGTAGAAGCAGCGGAAAATCCGTCAGGGCCCAGAGCTTTATCAGCATGAATGGCGAGTACAGCAGCCTTGACCTCTTCTCTGTCCGGGAGAGCGATGAGATCAGAGTTCATCGCTGACGTGATGCAGGGAGAGAGAGAGCTTCTTCAACGGTTTCGATGCAGTCAGCGCCCGAGGTTGTGAAGATAGACTGGTAGTACTTTGAGATAGTTGCCACTATGTCTTCTTCAGTCTCATAGATAGCGCCATGTTCATCCTTAAGGATAGAGAAGGCATTGATTTTTCTTCTGCCTCTGGTAATGGCATGAAAGAAAGACGAGTTGTGATCCCCACTTTGTAGCCATTGGATGCGACTACGCTGCTTCCAGTATTCTTCTTCCTCGCGGTATGCCTTTTCAAGCTTGGATGTAGTCGAGGCAATTAGATCAGTATCCGGGGAAGGGGCAGAGAGTGCTTCTTCGAGAATGAGTTGAGCCGCTCTGATAATTTCATTGCTTTTCTCATTTTGTGCCTTCGTCCACTCAATGATCTTGGCTCTAATCCTGCTAGTTTTAGATATGACTGATTCCTGCTAGGGATGAGGCCAATGATTTTTTACCAGCTCTCTGACTTCTGGCTTTGAGCGCAGTCTCCTGTCGAACCGGAAGGAGCCCTTTTTTAGGCTTTTAGACTGGTCAAACAAGGTGAGGAGAGGACGATGGTCCGAACCCTCAAAGCGTAGATAGACGCTCCGACCAGATGGAAACTTCTCAGACCATGAGCAATTGGACATAGCGCGATCAAGGCGGGATTGGATGAAGTGCTGATAGCGCATACCTCTCCAAGAGAGTTGGTTTCCCGCATGTGGAAGGTCCCAAAGGCCCATTTGTGACACAAAGCTACGGAAAGCCAGGAAGGAACCTTCCCAGCGGAGAGGTCCGCCTAGTTTCTCGGTGTTGTCAAGCAGGTCGTTGAAGTCGCCGGTAACGAGCCAAGCATCGTTACGGTTCTTGCCGAGTTCTATAAGTTTGTTCCAGAATGTTGGGCGATCTTCCATCTTTGGAGCTCCGTAGATAAATGATGCAAAGAAGGAGGCCTTTTTGGCTTGAATGTGGGTATCAATGATATTACACGATGAATATAGAATCTCCACATTAATATCCTCTTTCCAAGATAACATCAGCCCACCACTAACACCAGTGGGGGGGACAGAGAAGTGATGCTTATACAACGAGTTTTGGTACAAACGGAGAACTTTTTCATCAGTGTTTTTAGTCTCCATTAGAAACAAGATGTCGGGAGAGAAACGCGAGCGAATCTCTTTGAGGCGCTGGACTGTCAGGGTGTTTCCAATCCCTTGGCAGTTCCAGCTCAAACAGGCTAAGGAAAAGATCCTTGAGGTGACCGAAAATTCGTCACCTTACGAGTGCTGGTTGGAAAAACTCTAGAACCCGGGACTGCTTTAGATGAAGGGCCTGTCTTTTTTCCATCAGCTTGCATAATGAACTTTCTTCTTGGCGAATTATGGGTTTTTGTGATTCTTCTTTTTTCCATCAGCTTCTACCAAATCTTTGAGTTGTAAGAACACTAAGAAAATTTATGATTACAGATTTTCATTGTGTGTTAACATAGGACACAACATGTGTTGACACATCTGTTCCAATGCACCTCCCGATTCATTGTTGAAATCTTATTAAGGATCTCAAGACAACTAATAAAAGCAAATTTTAGCGTTGCTCTAGACCAAATTCTCATAGCCAAATCAAAAGTAAGACATTTCACCCCTAATCAACCTCCAACCTCCAACCTCCAAGTACATATTTATTTTAATAAACTGAAACTTCCATTAAACAATGATCAAGCATAGTTGTTTTACAAAGAAAAATAAAGAATTGAAAAGAAAAAGTCAGAAATTCTTATTGATTTAGTCTTCGGTTAGCCATATATTGGATGAATCTACTCTTTTATGGATTGTTTAGAGAGGTTTATAACATGTGTATTATTGCTTTATGTTTGTTAATGTGTGGAGTCATGCAGCTTTTTATTCTCCTCTTGATATTTATATGATTCGTGTTTGGATGACATTGAAGAACATTTTGAAACCTGTTTTATTCAAAACCAGGTTTACATAGAACCGATTCTCAATTAGGTTTATCTATCCTTAGTAACAAGTCATTATTTTCTTGGGTAAATCTTAGATTATGGTTGAAATATAGTTGGACAAATTCATCTCCTTAGAAGATAGCATTGGTTGAAAAAAATGGTATGACATCCATGGTTGATGTGGAATATATGTGGACTTCCACAAAATATGAAAGATGTGTTTGGAAAACAAAGAATCTCAATTATCACTAAGAGACAAAAAATCTGCCAAAACAAATATTTCCACTCCTAACTTTATCAATAAGACTAATCTTAGCGTTAAATTTGTGTCAGACTTGTAAGATACATTTTTTGATGCTAAACTTGCGGATTTTCTTTTTCTTTTTAAGTTGGATGATCTTAATATAAAAATCGGTTTATGAGTTTGTTAAATCTATCTCCACCACATCCAACTTCCAACTCATACTCCATCGTCACTCTCATCATCATGAACAAGCAAGCATTATGGTGTGAAGATTTGCAACTACATATGTCATGTAATGCATAAAATTTATTTCGTCACATACCAAAATACTTGTTCAACGACAAGTTTCATTATCCAAATATAAATTAATTCAAAAAAGTAGAATTTTCACTATTAAATATGAATAACAACATGTCATTAGATACATATCTCCTAAGTAACATGGTAACAATCCCAAAACAAAAAGTTCAGGATGATAGCTTGCCAGCTTTGCAACCCCACTTAGAAGATTAGTTTCTGTGGAAGGTAAACCTTGCAATCAAGATTTTAATGCGAAGAGTAAGGTTTAAGAAAACGATGAGAAATGATCTTTGTCGGTATATCTCTAAGATAGTTTATTCGAATTGAACTAATATTATTGACAATAAATATAACGAATACAAAGAAAAAAGCACAAAAATACAGCTCGAAGATAGTATTTTAGATTTTAAATAACTCAAAAGGCGTCTTTAAAATGATGGTTTTGCTTATCTTTTTTACTCCTCAGCTGACTCTAGCTACTCTACGTATCAAGGACACACATGTCGTGCCTTACTCTGAATATCTCGGTATGTTGTACAACTGTTTGACCGTGAATAATTGGGTCTTATTCGTTATCCATTCATTAGATTTGGGACTCGCTACCTTAAACCGCAAAATAATTTTTTTGATCCAAATAGTTGGATTTTGCTGATGGATCATGTGAATATTTGTCAGTTAGCCTATTTCTATTGAATCTTTATAGGGTCATATTTCTTTCCTTCCTCCAATCGTTTGCGCTTTAAACAAAAATAGATTATAGAGAGTTTATAGACCGTATTACCAAATTGTCTGACATAGAACTTTATGCATTTGGTGTAGTTGTAACATAACATAACGGGAGAGTTCAATCTGTCAAAATGAGACCAAGAGTAAATTATGTTAACAGTATGCCAAGGACAGACACTAAACACGTTTTCATTTACTGTGATATTCTTTTCTGACATGTTTTGTGATACTTGTACGAATTAGTACATTCTGGAACATCCTTTCATTTGTATTCTTTGTTTGTATTTATTGGAGAGTTTTCGGCCCAAAATCTACTCTCATAAATTTGTCAAGTCCCAAAGATTAGGGACCATATAGAAGACAAATTCAGTCTTCTTTGTTTGGTATTTATTGGAGAGTTTTGACCCAAAATCTATTCTCATAAATTTGACAAGCCCCAAAAAGATTAGGGGGACCATGTAGAAAACAAATTCAGAGACAAATAATTGTGCGTGCTTTGAAAGATCCAATACGTTAAATCAAAAATAAAAATAAAAACAAAAACAGAAGTTTGCTTCTCTAAAAAGAAAGGAAAGATCGTTATCCATTAGCCATCAATTCCTTTTCCAATCATTATCATTCGTTTCGGAAACATGCTTGTGTTGTTGTATTATTATCTCGTGGAATTGGTCCGTCTTTTGTGTTGTCAAACTTTTGCAAACCTATTCTTTTGTTTTTACACAACACCTGATTCAACGGTATACATTTGTCTTTTCTAACTCCATGCCTTCAAGCTTATTGACTTCTCGGTCACAACATTTATGTCTGAGAGATAACAATAAGTACATACTAGCAGCATTTTTGGACCGTGAAAAAAAAACAGGAAGAGCAAATCTTTTGTTTATTGTTCTCGAATTGTATTTACAGTTACAACATAATATTTGTAAAAGAATCATTTTCGAAATTATAAAGGAAACACACAAAAAAACCTTTAAACTTTACAAAGAAGAAAATCATAAAACGGGATTAAAAATTCTACTTGGTGTTGGCACAACGATGCTCTGTGTTTCTGTTGCTGCCGTCTCATGTGTATCTCCGGCGGCCCATCGCCTTAAATACCTCATCAACGACGCTGCTTTCCTCCCTCCCCTCGCTGTTCCCGTCCCTATCATCTCCCATATAACTCTTTCTATCCCTGGAATTGTCGCCATCTCCGCCACTAGCTCCGATCCTCCTTTCCGGCACATTGTCACCAGCGTGGCCGCCGCGCTCTCCTTTGTCGTATCCCCTCCTTCCCTCATCATCTCCCCCAATTGCCGTATCAACCCGAACGCGGCGGATACTGCCATGAGTCCTCCTTTCCTCACAATCGCCTCAACAACCGACACTGCCTCCTCGGGCAGCTCCCGGAATGCATCCCCCGCGGCTTGTACTACCCCCGCTTCGACGAATCTCCCCACGTTCTCCCTCTCCGCCGCCAGGTTAAGGATCGCCACGAATGCGTCTCTTTTAGAACTCGTGGGACCCTGTTTCGCTAGGTCGACCAATCCGGTCACCACACGCACTTTTCTCCCAAGTCTTCTTTTGTAAGTCGAGATGCTCGCCAAACTGAACAAAGTCGCGGCGGCGTTTGCCTTAGCCTCCCACGTGGCACCCGAACGCAGAACCTCGATGACGCCGTTTAAAGCTCCGTCAGTTTCCATGATCCTTGTTTTGTTCTGTTCTAATATCGAGAGGTTGAGGATCGCGGTCACTGCGTTTATCTGTAGGCTCGGAGAGTCAGAGCCTAGATAACGTACCAGCTTAGGTATGGCTCCAGCCTCAGCTATACAAGCTCGAGCCACCGAGTCTGACTTAGCCAGAGCTCGGAGCTCAAAAACGACAGCGTTAGGCTCTGCCACACTAAGCTTATCGATCAGAAATGAAACCATCATCCTAGTAAACTCCACTGCCTCCGTGCACGGCGTAGAAGATCCAACACCGCCGTCACCGTAAATCTCAAACGGTATCTTCTGATCGCGACACCACATCACAATCAAGTTCTTTAACGCACTGTTTGGTATGAGGTTTGTGTGCTTAAGGACTTGACCTGTTTTAGGGCAAGTATTGTGCCCCGATTTGATCCATAGATCGATGGATTCTCGATCGTAAGTTTGCCCCGTGGATACTACCACCGGGTCACGCATAAGCTCTAACGTGATCGGACACCGGAAGTCGGCCGGGATATTCGCTTCCGACAACGACTTATGGCGGCGGAAGTCAGGGTGAGGCGACGGCGTCGAAGGACCGTACAAAACGCAGTTTGCGTAACGCACAAGTCCGATGAGAGAAGCGGCTGCGATTCTTGATCTCTCGTCGATCTGATCATGAGTCTCATCCTCCAGTCTCTGAATCTCTTCTATCAAGCTAGCGGAATCGAGAAGACCTAGATCGACGAAGATCCCGATCAGCTTCGATTGATCTGGAACGATCTGGTGCTTGATCCCGTCGATTGTATCCGTCACTTTACGACGGAGATCGTCGTCGCGAGGATCAACGAACTGAATCGAATCAGAGCATTGTTTTTTCAGAAGAACGATGAGATCTTCGGCGTCTTCACTGAGGTTGAAATCATTGACCGGTAAAATATCGAGAACGGTGGATAGATCGGTGACGAGTTCGTGAAAACTGAAGGAAACGTTTTCGATCTGTAAGAGTAGCCATAGTTTGCTTGACCTTGTGCAGTCTTCGATCAAAGTCTTCATACGTTGCATCACTATGTTCATCTCCTCGAAACAGAGCTGAGCGGATTGCGAGTAAACCATGTGCGATCGAAGAAGCTCGTCGAAAACGGCGGCTAGTACCTTCACCTTGCGTATGATGGATTGAGAATTTCGTCGAAGGATGAATCTGAGAGGTTGCATATGAGAAAGCTCTTGAGATGCGAAGAACAGTGATCGGATCAGTTTCGTATCTGATATATTCGGGGAATCGAGATGTCCGACGACCAAAGGACGTCTTTTTCTCGTCGGAGTAACTTCAAGGGTAACGGCCATGGATGATGAGAAGAGGAGACGATGAGCAGGAGATGAACAGAGGAAAGAAGAAGGAAGACGAGGAGACGATGGCCGAAATTGAATCAAATATTTATTTATTTTAAAAACTTTTCCAACAGACGGCTAATTTTTATATATATTATATATACGTTTTGATGAGTTGTCAGCAATATGAGTTTAAATATTGATTATATATTTTTAACTAATTAAAGGTATAAGTATGGAGAATGAAGATAAGGTCTTCATTTTGATGACATAGGAATGCAACAGTGGGTACATGTTTGTTAGAGTAGAATTGATTTGGTCTTCCTAATACAAATAAATACTCCATAATGAGTCACATTATATAGTTTTTAAAATTAGTTAGTGTACACAAAATAAAAGTTTTTTTAAGTTAGTTGTCAAATTTGACCCCGGAAAAAAAAAGAAAAGTATTGAATTGGTTGCGCTGGCTCTCTCTGCTTTGGCTGTATAATTGAATATGTATAATATATATTTGTATGTATTTTAGTATATTACAATGTTTCCATGAGCAAAGTTAGTTCCCTTTATTTTAAATAAGTAATGTATCTTCTAAGCAAATATGTGACATCTATGGATCTGGAAGTAGATGGATGATCAAAGCAATAGAGTATAATTGTTAAAATCCACTTAGTTTCGATTTCACAAAAAAATATATTTCTTTTGTCAACAGAAAAAAATCCTTCTGTATGTAAGCAGTGTAATAGCCCTGGGACGGATCCGGATATCCGGAAAATTTAGGGTATCCGGATCCGTCGGATCCATGGATTTAATATCCGGATCCGGATTCGTGGTTTCTGGATATTCGGGTTTCGGATATCCGTCTCGATATTCTATTATAATAATTTAAAATATTTTTTTAACAAAAAATACTATTTTTTTAATATAATACATAAATTAAATATTTATAAATATATTTATATATGTTTAAAATATTGTAAAAACTAAAATATAATATTATAAGATTAATTCATGTATAAATATTAATATATCAAATATTAATATTAATAAAATTTAAAAATTTAATGTATTTTAAAAATACGGATCCGGATCCGGATCTGGATATCCGGACCTAAAAATTAAGATATCCGGATCCGGATTCGGTTTGCACGGATCCAAGATTTTACTATTCGGATTCGGATCCGGACACCCCGGATATCCTATTTTCGGAGCGGATCCGGAGCGGATCTCGGATCGAATCCGGATCTCGAATAATAAGTCTCAGGCCTACAGTGTAAAACTAATATATTGAATAGTCAACTGAATATAAAATAGTTGAAAATATGAAACAAGAGAAAATAGGACTCAACAGAGTATTTTAATAGAGTTTTTACAATAATTTTTTTTAGAAGTGACAAAATTGCTAATTTAAAAAATTGAGATATTTTAGATAATCATTATACACATGTCCCTTTACAATTGAATAATTTTCTGTAAATAAAAAATAATTAAATAATTAACTTTTTGAAGTATTCTCAGAATACCTAAAAGATGTAGATGTTCTTATAAGGATGGCACTACTCATGGCCCAAGCAAACGCAATGCCTTAATGCACGCACTAAGGCTTAATTAATTTTGTTATAATTTGCTAATATGAATAATTATTGTAATGATGATGTCTTGCAAGGTCCAACAGACATTTTGCTTTGTTAATTTTGTTTTGAACAACATCCTATATTTGTTTAGTACCACTATTTGACATGGAGATACTTCTGCTCTAAGTTAAATGTCTTTTTTTATTTTCTGTGGCATAATAATGCAACAGTTGGTAGAATTGATATGGTCTTCATTATTCAAATAAATACTCCATAACTAATCATTCTAGTTTTTTAAACTAAAATTGATTTGGTTGTGTTGGTTTTTCTCCACTTATGGGTTCTTCTGGCTACATAGTCTGACCGCTTCAGCCATCAAGTTGTTTTTGTTTTTTTTTTTACTAAGAGCCATCAAGTTGTTCAGTCACAACGTGAATACTCAGGAAAGTAAAAGTTTTGCTTATTGTATTGTACATGTTGACTACATAGATTAATAGTAGGTGAAAGTTCCTTTTAGAGGTCCAGAGAGTTTGGTGCCTAGATGGAAACGTGAAATAGATTATCGGTCGTAAAATTGTCAATATAAACAATTTACATAGTTATATTAAAATACTAAATCAGGATTCAAAAGATAAAATAGTAATACAAGGTGCTGCTAGTTTCTTATAAACAATTTAGAGAGTTTGTTAGCAGTTCATGAATCGAATTAACTAAATAAATAAAAAATGAATCGAATTAACTATAGCTTCACGGATTAGAACCACACTAATTTTGAATATCTTGTAGAGTTTAGATCGAATTCTTTTAGGTTTAATCTTGTTTGTTTAGTTAATTGAATCAATTGCAAATGACACAAGAGATTATTCACCCGGTGTTCGCTGATCTACTCACCGGGAAGGGAATCAGAGTCCCTCAGTTGATTCACTATCAATCACGTACGATGTTACAAGATCACAACAATGGCGGATCAAGAAAAAGTACAAGGAATTAAGCTTGCTTATTGTATACTCTGTGAAATCGGAAAGTCACCGCCGGGATGGTACTTCTAACCGTATACCGCTTTTGCAACTCCGTCGATGTTCACCCTCATGAACTCAAGCTAAGTCGCTCTCCTTCTCTCTCTTCTCTGTAACTCGATCGGATTCTCTCTCTCTTTTCGTGATAGTGACGACGCCATCTCACCAGTTTGTTTTAACAAACTCGTCCACTTGATTATACAAAACGCAGCGTTTCAGTTTCACAAAAGATGGGCTGAGACTTTGGGCTTTATTCTTTCTTGTAGGTTTCGTACGAGCTGGGCCGCATAACGCAAAGCCCACTTGGAATGTTGGCTGAACTTAGGTCCACAATCTCCACCTTTCAGACGAAACACCAGAGTGCTGTCTTTCTTTCTGTGAAACCTTAGCCTCCATGTCTCTCTCCCTTCTCTCTTGGCGATTTGTCGCCTCCACCGTTTTGAGTCTATCTCCAATGACTTTCGGAGCTTCTAAGATGCTCCTCAGACTCTTGAGAGCCCGTATAATAACAAGGTACTCTCTGTAACTTTTCTCTTCTTTTCCTTTTATTTCTTTGCTTGAAGAAAAAAACTATCATCGGCTTCTACCGACTGATCTCTCTCTATTTTCTCAGCAGACCTTGAAGAACTCAGACTCAATCTCTGATCAGAACACTTTGCATGACCCGGAAACTGAACCGACGAACCTTCAACCATTCTGCATGTACCAGATCTGAGTCAGACTGCTTCAGAATCAACCATTTGACATCAAAAGCTTCAAACTTTCCTCATCACCGAACCCAGATAAGTTTTCTCTGACCTTTCCCCTTTCCGATAAACACTGAAACTTTTCTGATGAACTGATGTTGAATGTACTAGAAATCCTTTCTGACTCTGATCTTTACTCTGTTTCAGGAAAACCCAAAGAGACTCCTCCTGAAACTGAACTCCTCCAGAGTAGGCCTGGGCGTTTGGGTCTTCGGGTCGGGTTCGGGCCGGTTCCTTTCGGGTCCGGGTCTTTTCGGGTCCTAAATATTTAGACCCAATAGGTACTTAGAAATTTTCGGTTCGGGTTCGGGTCGGTTCTTCTCGGGTCCGGGTCGGTTCGGGTCTATAATTAAAATACCCATAAAATACCTGTAATTTTTTGGGTCCATATCGGGTCCGGGTCGGGTTCGGGTATTTAGGATCTAAAAAGGACATGATATACTCAATTCCATCAACTTTAGTTGAATATTTGTCATATATATCTAAAATTTTACAAAACAACTTAAATAAAACTATTAATAATTAAAATAAAACATTTTGAAACTCTAAATTTCACATTTTAAAGCTTTATATTACTTTAAAAATGTTAAAAAATAATAACAAATGTTGTTAACAAAAGATATTTCAACTAAATCATAAAATAATATATATAAAATAGAACACAAAAACATGATAGTTTTAGATATACATGTTTTTAAGTCGGGTACAAATCGGTTCTTATCGGGTTGGGTCTATTCAGGTCGGTTCTTTTCGGGTTCGGGTCTATTCGGGTCGGTTCTTTTTTGGTTCCGGTTCTTTCGGGTAAAAAAAATTTAGACCCAAAAGGTACTTGTAAATTTTCGGTCCGGTTCCGGATCGGGTTTTTTTGGGTCGGTTCCGGTTCGGATCTTCGGGTCCAGGTTAAAATGCCCAGGCCTACTCCAGAGAACTCCACCTCGCTTCCATTACTCGGGTAACGAATTCTTTCTTTGTTCTTCAAGTTGGTTCAAGACAATAAGTGTAGATAGCACCTGATGTTTTATGATGATGTTATCTAACCTCAATGTCTCTTTTGTTTTGCGAGGTAACCAACAACGGAGACACATCGTTACCCGAAGCCGTTTCTTCTTCAGAACAAGTTCACCAGCTCAGAACAAAGCCTGAACTTATGACCAGGTAACACTTTAGTTAGGAAATCAGCTGAATTCTTGCTTGTGTGAATCTTGTGTAGGATAATATCACCCTGAGCAACAATATCACGGATGAAGTGATATTTGTTAGCAACATGATTTGTCCTTTCGTGAAAAAGTATGTTCTTTGCTAGAGCTAGGACACTCTAGGAATCACAATGCATCTTGACACTTCATGTTTGTAGTCCTAGTTCTTCACATATTTTAACCAAACTGCATCTTTGGTTGCTGTGGAGAGTGCCATACACTCTGCGTCAATAGTCGATAGAGCTACAACTGATTGCAAATTTGATCTCCATGAAAATGTATTACCCCAAACTTTGAACACATTACCAGTAACTGATCGTTGTCTGTCCAAATCAGCTGAATAATCTGAATCTGAAAAACCTTGAATTGAACAAACTGAACTCTTAACAAACGTTAAACTGGTTTTAGATTCACCCCTCAAATTTTTAAGAATCCACTTAACTGCCTGCCAATGATCCATTCCTGGTTTGGACATAAATCTGCTCACAACTCCCACTGCGTGAGGTAAGTCTGGCCGGGAGCCTATCATGGAATACATTAGGCTCCCCACAGCACTTGTGTAAGGAACTCCTTCCATTTTGGCAGCTTGTTCTAATGCCTCTGCCTTGTTCTAAGGCCGGGAGCCTATCATGGCATACATAAATGGAAAGTTGCATATTGCTCTAAGTGCTAAGTTTGCCGTGAATATGAAAAAAGCGTTCCTTTGCTTCTTCAACCTCGACGTCCTTATATACTCCTCCTAGAGGCGGTTTACTCTTTCCCTTTCTGCTCTCGGTCGAGTTTATCGCTTCGCGGAAATATTCCATTTTCCTTCGATCTTCGTGTTTATCTTTGGAAACTTCACATTTATCCTCTGAACTTGACATTTATCTTCTCCTGCAGAATAAAAGATAAACCGTCATAACGATTGGGCTTGATTTCGCATAAAATCATGAGTGAACTTTTTAGCCGCGTTCTGGACCCTTTCGGGTCATTTTCCGACTTAAGCGTTTTTACGATTTATCGAAAGAGAGTGCTTCCGAAACGAAGTCGATTCCGAAGAAAGTTCGAATTTCTCGTATAGTGGAGACAGTTCGCGGTGTTTAGTTAACCGTTGCCATTTTATACGATCGATTCGAACTTCATACGAGAAAACGAGTTTTTGCGATTTATAAATCGTAAAGTTCGAATGGTGACTCCGATCGAGATGAAACAAGAGCAAGTTCGGTCCGATCTTGAAGGAGGGAGCGACGAGGATGAGATGAAGGCAGGCTAGTTGATCTAACTCGCCAAATGGGCAAGTTGGACGACTTGTTCGGTCCAACTCGCGGAACGGGCGAGTTGGACGACTTGCTCGATCCACCACGCCGAACGGGCGAGTTGGACGTCTTGTTCGGTCCAACTCGCCGAAGTGCCTTATAGTTGTTTTGTTGTTTGGGATCCGTTTGTGCGAGGCCTAGAGTAACCTTTTTCGAAGACTTATCATGTGAATCATTTTCAGAGTTATTACGAAATTCGATTTATGTTTTCCCGCTTTTCTTTCTTTTTTGAATTTTATCCCTCTTTTTCAAAGAGGATATTTCCCGGGAAATTTTTGACGTTGATTCCATCGTAACCGATCTTGACCCCAACACATGTTGAGATACGTTTGTATTTCCAGGATCTGACGTCTCACCATGTTCATAGTTGGGACCGCTTGGACCTCGAATCAAACTGGGACAGAATGGGACTTTCTTCTTAGGTTTCTTAGTTTGCTTTCTTGTGACACTTGAATGCTCTGAACTCTCTGAAACTGACTGAGCTAGCGTGTCCGTGTAGATTTCCTCCTCTCTGAACACAACGTTTCTGCTTGTAGTACATTTTAAGTCTTCTGGAATCCACACTCTGTAGCCTTTAACCCCAAACGGGTAGCCTAAGAAAACTCCTTTCACGGCTCTAAGACTAGTTTTCTCTTGAGTAACATGAACGTAGGCTGTGCATCCAATCCTTCTCGAGTGTGATAAATCAGGCATATTCCCTGACCAAACTTCATCTGGTATCTTGAAGTCTAAGGTTGAATTTGGTGTCCTGTTTATCAGATACACTGCTGTAGAAGTAGCTTCTGCCCAAAACTCTTGTCCCAAACCAGTTTCCGCAAGCATACTTCTCACTTTATCCATGATGGTGCGGTTCATACGTTCTGAAACCCCATTATGTTGAGGAGTGTAAATACAAGTGTGATGTCTCTCAATTCTATATGTTCTGCACAACTCATCGAACTGATTGTTGCAATATTCCAACCCATTATCTGTATGTAGACATTTGATCTTTTTCTCTGTGTAGCTTTCAACTGCTTCTTTCCACTCCTTGAACTTAGAGAATGCTTCATCTTGAGTTCTTAGGAAATAAACCCACACTTTCTTAGAGAAATCATCAATGAAACTTATGAAATACTTGCAAGTTCCAAGACTTTCCGGAGTTGATGGAGAACCCCAAAGATCTGAATGTACGTACTCTAGGATGCTTTTAGTAGTATGCTTAGCCGTAAGAAAACTTTGTTTATGTGATTTTCCAAGCACGCAACCTTCACAGAATTCTAGTTTCCCCACTTCAGTCTTTGGTATGTAACCTTCCTTCAACTCCATGTTCTTAGAACTCATGTGATCCAACCGGGAATGCCAAACTTTAGTCTTAGTATCATAGATACACTGACATTAGCTTCACCACGTGACACGGTTCCCTGTAGATAGTGCAATCCGTTCTCATACTTGCATGTGATCACCTTCTGTTCGTCTTTATAGAATGTTATCATGAAGTCTCCACCTTGATAGTTACATCCTGACTTTTCTATTACCCATAGGAGATTAAGTTTCTGCTCATTTTTGGCATATAGCGAACATCTTTGAGTATAACTACTGTACCATCTTCATTTTTTATTCTGAATTTTCCAATGCCTTGCACCTTACATTGTGTGTTGTTGGCCATTAGAACTTGACTTCCATCTCCTTCTTGTAGATCAAATAAAACGCTCTTGTCTGGTGTTATGTGAAAAGTGCAACCAAAATCTAGAACCCACTCTTTTCTTGAATCATGAGTGCTTGCTGTTAGAAGAAGCGGTTGTCTTATTCCAGTTGTTGTATTCACTTCTTGTTCACCATTGTTTCTCTAAGCTCTATTAGGACAGTCTCGTTTCCAGTGACCTTCTTGGCCACATGAAAAACAAGTTCCTTTATTTGTCTTCTTTGATCTTCCTCTGGACTTAGATCGATCACCTCGTCTATTAGACATGTTCTACTTCTTGTTGTTACCATTATCTGATCGCTTAGATGATCTTCCTCTTGACTCAACATATAACCCTTCAGAAGAAGACTTCTTTTTGTTTAATAAACCTTTTTGTCTAAGCTCTTATTCTTTTGAATATGCTGAGGTAAAAACTTCAGAGACAGTGAGAGTGTCTCTGCCAGTTCCGTATTGAAGAGTGTGGACCAGGGGCTCATACGCAGCTGGGAGACCCGAGAACAACTGTATAGCTTGATACTCGTCAGTTACGGTAACTTTCAGACTTTCCAGATCAGCTATTAGCTTCAAGAATATATCCACATTCTTTTCAATTGACTTGTCTTCTTCCATTTTGTAGCAGGAGAACTGCTTCTTCAGATAGATCATGTCTGGAAGAGACTTGAGCTGATACAGCTTCTCCAGAGACTTCCACATGCCTAGAGTAGTCTGCTCGTGCATGACCTTTCTCAAGATGGAATCACTCAAGCAGGTACCAAGTAAACTTCTCACTCTTAAGTCCTTTTCGAACTTCTTTTGATCAATGACAGGTTTCTCACCTTCTTCTTGTTTTTCTGAGGTGGAGTAAACCGTGAAGCCATCAACAATGACCGCAAGGAGACCTTGGATCTCTAGCTGTCCCATCATCTTGAACTTCCACATTCCGAAGTCTCATTTTCCATCAAACTTACCCATGTTAAACTTCCCAAGAGTAGGCTCCATCTTGAACCGTTGAGATCTTGAGATTCACTGCAACAAGAACACGAAGGCCGCAACAACCACAGCAACACAAGCAAGAATAACTCAAACCACAACGATCGCAATACGCAATCAAAAATAAGAGATCTCTCTCCCTTTTCCTATCAGATCTGATCTTACTCTAGACTTAGCACCCAACCTTGGGCTCTGATACCACTTGTAGAGTTTAGATCAAATTCTTTTATGTTTAATCTTGCTTGTTTATTTGATTGATTCAATTGTTTGCGTTTTCAGGTGGGCGCTTTCGATCAGCGTAAAGCAAATGACACAAGAGATTGTTCACCCGGTGTTCGCTGATCTAGTCACCGGGGAGGGAATCAGAGTTCCTCAACTGATTCACTATCAATCACGTACGATGTTACAAGATCACAACAATGGCGGATCAAGAGAAAGTACAAGGAATTAAGCTTGCTTATCGTATACTCTGTCAGATCGGAAAGTCGCCGCCTGGATGGTACTTCTGACCCTATACTGCTTTCGCAACTCCGTCGATGCTCACCCTCACGAACTCAAGCTAAGTCGCTCTCATTCTCTCTCTTCTTTGTAACTCGATCAGATACTCTCTCTGTTTTCGTGATAGTGACGATGCCAGCTCACCAGTTTGTTATAAAAAACTCGTCCACTTGATTATTCAAAACACAGCGTTTCAGTTTCACAAAAGATGGGCTGAGACTTTGGTTTTTATTCTTTCTTGCAGGTTTCGTACGAGTTGGTCCACAGAACGCGAAGCCCACTTGGAGTGTTGGTTGAACTTAGGTACACATATCTTTTCTCAGTCATCAGCTTGAAGCAGCTCAAGCTGAGAGTGGAGAAGAGTGAGAGGAATGAAATGTTCTCCTTTGGAAGCTCGCTTCTGTAACCTAGCAGCGATCACGTCTGCATTACCTTCCAATAATACAATCTTCGCCTTGCAACTCGAATAGCTTTCCTGTTTGTAATCAGGATCAAAGCCTCTCAAGATTTCTCTATACTGTTTTCTCAATGATGGACATGCTAGAAAAATGGTTTCTCCATTGAGTAAACGTTCTCTCAAACTCTCATAAATTTTTCAAGCCATGGGATCCGGTCTTCATCTAAAATAGCAATGCCTTGTCGCATCTTTTCGGGTCAAACCATGAACAAGTCTTAAAACATGAACTTCTCAATTGATTGAGAACTTTGATTTGTCAAATGCACTGAATTTTTTTAACCTCTGTTTGATAGAGAGTGAAAATCATCGGCATCAAGAAAATCACTTGCTAGAGCTTCTCCCAACATCTTACTATTGAATCTAAACACTTAGAATCGATAGTAAAATACTTTCTTATTGCTTTAAAAAATATCTCAAAACTAAAACTCTCAAACTTATAAATTATGCCACACATTGGCATCTCCTTATATATGAAAATATAAGTCCTAAACACATTAGATATCTAGTATTTAGATAACTCCTAGATACTATAGTTTTTCATAATTCCTAGATACTATAGTTTTTCCTAATTCCTAATAACATATTTTAACAGGAAATAGATAACTTGCTCCTCAAGTTATTTCAAGTTTAAAACAACATTTTCCTATTTAATTTTGAAATCACTACTTGACACATCTTGAATCCCAATGAGATCTCTCATCTCTTTAAACTTGATCTTTTCAAGTGCCTTAATCAAAATATCAGACTTTTGCTATCTTCCAGCTACATGTTCTACGGTAACATGACCATCTTTGACACACTCTGATACAGCCCAGAATGGGGGTCGTCCAGACGGTTGATGGAAGTTCAAATCGGATCATCCAAAGAATTGATCGATATGTCAAGATTCTAGCTTGCAAACCTGAAACAAATGAAAATGAAGTGAGATGCTGATGATAATAACAATAATAACAATAATGAAATGCAATAAAAATGATAGATAATGGCGGAATCAAGCTGATGGATGTATATCACTCTCAGCTTGATCAAGGAATGGACTCGAAGTGGATTTGCGGATGAAGGTTTGATTGAATATCTCAATCTGATGGTATGATTGAACGATGTGATTGACTCTCTCAATATGTGAAATAAGCTTGTTTGGTTTTCACAAACAAACAAGACTCACGAAATCAATAAGACAACAAAGAATCTCTCTTTGAATCCTAAAGACCGATATTTTATACAAAGTACAATCTTTGATAAACACTGAATAAAATTTCTATTAACTTGGTGATTGAGGGTGGTTTGTATAAATGTCGATTATGAGCTTATATAATGCTCAGATACAAAGGTTCTAATGCTCTAAAAAGATAAGAAAGGAAACAAAGAAAAAACAAAGAAAAAAATCGAAAACTAGCCGTTGGAGCCTTTTGTGGAATTTTTGAGTCCAAGTGAAAAACTTGATTCTTCTTGAACCTGGAAGGTCTAAGGGGATAAGAGAGCTTCCTTGGGATCTTCTGGATGGCTTGGAAGGTGATGATGTCGTGCATAAACTCAAGGAAAAAGAGCTGTTGGAGTTTGAATGCAAGAAGCTCCAAATAAGGCAAGTTGGTGTTAATGAGGATCCCATGATCCTATGCTGGCCGGTGCATGGTATGAACTTGCAGAACTCTTCTTGGTCGCCTATGATTTCTTCTGGATGCCGTGGTTTAGTCAGGATGTCTTCTGGTCGGAGCTGATTGGGTTGGTAGTGATTAAACCGCAAGATTGTCCAATCTTTCCATAAATGGCTCTGGGTGTGTTTAATAATTTCTTCAAGGATCCGCCTGATCCTATGGGTTCTAGTGCAGCTAAAGAATTTTGTAATGTCTCCTGATTGGTAAATATGATATCCTGGTTTCCATAAATAGCTCTGGGTCGAACCAAACTTAATTGGTTGAAGACTTTCCATAGATGATGTCGGTTTGGCCAGTTCTGGGAAATTGATCATAACTTCTCATTTCCGTAGTTATTTCTCCTCAAATTGGGCTTGTTGTAAATCTGATAGATCCCTATTGACTCCAATGATCGTCTTTGGTTCAGGCCTATTTTTCATTGGGCTTGAATCCTCTTCTAAAGTCACGTACTCGCAGATGGACGTAACTGGGAACCTCCGGTTTGGAAAGTTCATATCTCTCTGGTCTGGATAGCTTTTATGAAAATTCCAACTGGCCTGGAAACCTTCGTGAGTGTGGAATCCAAGAAAATTGGTTTTATGGTGAAAACTCTCTTGTTTTTTTTATGGCATTTTTAGTGCACATATGTTCTGGTTGGCACCTTGGCTGGTTGAGTAAGGTGTTTAGGCATGGGCGTTCGGGTATCCGTTTGGGTCCGGATCGGGCTTTTGGATTTTAGGGTTTACGGTCCTAAGTCCCATACTAAAATTTTATTAGTACGTGTCGGGCTTGGATAATAAAACTTCGGGTTTGGATATATATTGTATTGCATCCTAAAACCCGTAAAGTAGTCATATATCATTCGGTTTCGGGTTTTTTTGTTTTGGTTTGGGTTATACCAAAGTAAAAGACATAATTAAAAACCTAAACTTAAGATACATAGTGCTTAAACCGAATAAAACCGAGTATCCGACACACATTTAATCCAAATTTGGCCAAAGCTTAAAATGTAATGTGTAATCTCTCAATTTGGTAGATATAGTTTAAAAAAATCCATCTCAATTTGATCTTCTCTAAGCTTTGAAGTTTTTGCCTCTTCATCTGATTTGTATACGATCTGAGTTTTTTTCTTCTAATGTTATTAGATAAACCATGGCCTTGAAGACGATGGTAAAACCAAAAGCTTTGTTCAGATCTTCATTGTCTTTACTCTATATTGCTTCTTGTACATTCTTAGAGCGTGGTAACAAAGCAGTTTTGGCAAAGGAGACAGTATTTCTCTCAAGATGACAAACAGTGGACAACATTTTTCCAAGCCTAAACTTCAAGACTCATTACGCAGGGGAGTGTAGCATCGTTGATGCATCATAAGCAGCAAAGATCAAGGCTTTTGAGCCTTGTGTTTCTCATCACACGGATTACACCCCATCTACGATTAAAATTTAACTTGGGTGTGAAGTCAATATATATATATATGTTAAATATGTTCGGGTTACTTTTCAGATATCGGTTTAAATCCGAACCAAACCCGAAATCCGAAGTATCAGAAAACAAAACCCGATCGGGTTTTTAGCTAGATCCGAAACCGATATGATACCTTCGGGTCCGGGTTCGGGTCCGGGTTCCGGTCCGGGTTCGGGTTCAGGTTTTGTTATTATGCACAGGCCTATGGGTGTTGGGTCGACCTCCGGTTCAGCTACTGGTTTGATGGCCTCATCACACTCCCGTATGAAATGGAATCGAGTATGAATATGCTTACTGCATCCACGAAACACTAGATTTTTGGTAAGTTGTGATTTGTTGTCAGTTCATCTGACTACCTTCTCACGTTCTTCTCTAATGATTTCTTCAAGAAGTTCTTGAAGTCATATTGCCTGCTTTGATATCTCTGTGGCCGCCATGAACTCAGCCTCACATGAAGATAGAACATTAATTTCTTGCTTCAGTGAACACTAAGTTACCGGAAAATCATCGACATAAAAAATATGCCCGTCGTGCTTTTGCCATCTTCAGGGTCCACATTGAAGCTGCTATCACTGTAACCAACGCGGCCTTTCTTGTTCATTCGCTTGAAGTGAAGACCAAGTGACAAAATCCCATGCAAGTACCGCATAACTTGCTTCAACGCGGCTCTGTTAGATTTCTTAGGATTATGAATGTATCTTCTTAACACACCAACCGAATATTAAAGATCTGGCCGAGTATGAATAAATTACCGCAGACATCCAATATTATAGGAACCGAAATTCGCACTGTTAATTTCCATTGATTCGGGGAAGACAGGAAACCCTAAATTTTCCAGAGGTCCCGGATATCTGCTAAACCACACGCCAAGCAATCATAACACGAGAATATAGAAGAAAAGTAAATATGAGAATAGAAAAGAGAGCAAGAAATGTTTTATTCCGAATCCGCGTATGAGCGTTACAATAAGGTAATAGCCTTGGTGATACGCCCCGAATCAAGCATCGATCGGCTTGGATCATGGACACGGCCCAAGGTGGCGATCTTGTCATCCAGCTCGACCCAACCGAGGTTTTACCATCATTCGTGCTGAACATACTGCCCGTGTCATCCCATCTGATCATTCCATCCATACCGACCATGTTTTCCCATCGGATCGTGCTTCCGTACCGTTCCATCCTATCACCCAGACCGTACCGCACGTGCTGTCCACCGTATCGACCCACAGACGTCCGGAACGGAGCTCAGACTACAACCACAACCTAGAGGTGGAATTGATCGACCCAAATCACTTCTATCCCAACAAATTTAACATTATAAGACTAATAGCCGAGCCAGAATCCACTTGGGAAGAGAAGAATCCAAAGATGGCCGCAGATTCTCCCTTATGGACCTTTTGGTGTGCACCGCGTGTCTCGAAGGCTGTACTGACGTTCTTGCTTCAGTGTTCGACCTTTTGATGGACTTCTCATTCAGATATATCACTAAGGAAGGAGTCTCAAGTTATCTGAAGACTTGTCTCACGCCAGTACACATTTTGGTCACGTGGATCATCCGGCGGGTCACGTGGAACGTCCGGCGGGTGTGTGGATCGTCCCGCGTGCATCCTGATCCTTACCACCATGTACCAGCACGACCAGAATGAACCTGGACAGTAGCCGAAGGATCATCTTGACTAGCCTTCATCAGATTCCACACCTTTGTCTCATTTATCATTCTTAGTCAAGATTTTCATTTTCTATATCTTGTTTTCTACAAATTTCTTTATTAGTCTTTGACTACAAAACACTATAAATATGTAGTCCCATCATTTGAGTAATACAATCGATTTTCCCCTTTATTTTGTGAGTTTATCTCCTTTGTTCTTTGTAGAACACTTCTTGTTTCTTGGTGAGGTTATCTCCAAGTAAACATTCTCTATTTCGTTGGACTTATGCGTCATATCAAGCAACGTTTAGAAACCCTTCTTTTGTTGGACTTGTGTGTCATATCAAGCAACAACTGAAGTCTGGTACTATCAAGAGACTTCTGCCTTCTGCCCCTCTTGTGTCACCATTCAATCCATCAGTTCTCTCTTTTGGCGAGTTAATATCCCCTTAGTCCGGCTGAGTGATTATTTCTCTAATTTAGGGCGTATCAAGTGGTATCAGAGCCACTCAACCGGCACTATTTATCCATCTTCTCATCTTTCATTTTCTAAACACTTCTTCTTCTTTCTATCTCAAATCCGGGCCATTACCTTACCTATTGCCTTTCTTATATAAAAAAAAAAGATCAAAAAAAAAGAAGAAAGAAACAAAGTTTGATTTTGGCTAGGTGTTGGAAGAGAAATCCTGCTGGCTGAGGAGAAATCCAGCCTTGGAGTGGTTAATACGGATTTTAAAACCAATTCTCTTATCTTCCAATCTTGTGTTCATCTCTTGTTTGCTTGGAGAAGCCATTGGGTTATTTGATTTGTTCTCTTAGAACATTGAGAAGAGACTCTTGTGTGACCACTAAAACTTCTGAGAGAAACACATGTGTGGGTGAGGATAAACACTTGAGAGTGCGAGGATTATTTTTATCTGTTAACCCTTCTGTGTTGAGTAATTTTTCAGGATAAGATGTTTGGTCTTCACAAGAGAAGTAGCAAAGAAAAATCAAAACAGCAAGCTATCTTTCAATCTTCATCTCATAACTTGTTGAATATTTTTGATGAGTTTGTTACTGTGCAGTAAAGGCCAACCTTAATAAGACCACATAGGAGGCCAAATAGGAGGTGCAAAGAGCAGTTCAAATCGTCCAGAGATGAAGCTGATCAAAAGAGGCGTTTCCTTCAGTTTGATGTCCAAGAGTTTTGTGACAACTTTGAGAAGGAGATGATGAAAGCACTCAGGGACGTCAGCAAGATCCAAAAAAAAGCACAACCACACGTGCACCTGTAGCTGAACCATCATTATTCATCAGTGAAAAACCCAAAGGTAAATCTGAAAACAACATTGAAGATCTAAAAGACTTTTCAGATTCTTTACCCATTTTTGATGAATATGATGAAGAGCTGTTGGAAATTTTGATCATTTGTGAGGATGAATGTGATATTCCTTCTCCAAAATCTGATTTCATGTTTGATGATGAAGAAACTAATGGACTAACCTGTTTTGAACCTGAGCATCCGAGCAGTTTTGTTCTAGTTTCACAAGATTTTGAGGAAGAGCCATTCGACTAACCACATCAAGGGCCACTGCTTGGAATTAGGAGACCCATGGACGATGATCTAGGTCCCATCTTTGATGAGGAAGACGAACGTGGTCAAACCTTTGAAGCGGAAGCACCAAGCGTAACATCCATCATCATGGAGAACCAACTTTGCTTTGATCCCAGCACAACTCCTACGCCTTTTTCCACAAACATTCAAGAGCACTGTGAGAAACTTGATTTGATTAATTCTCTGCCTGAAATGTTTGCTAAGATCAGTTCTCAAGATGTGAAACATTTTGGTTTTGACAAAGTAAAAGAATTTTGTGTTTCAAACTCAATTTTTGAAAACATAATTAACTCTATTAAGTTGATTGAACCTGATAAACTATTTGATCAAACACGTTTCCAAAATGGCAATAACATCCACTCTGATCTTGTTTTGAGTTTTGAGCAGTTTTTGAAACATAGCAAAGGTTTTGATCATCTTGAAAAGTCCTTAGAGCTTGAATTGCAACAGTCCATTTTCTCTGCTAGAAAATCGTTTGATTCATTTGTTTTTAAAGAAAATTGCTTTAATCTGAGTTCTTATAGATATGCACTGATCACTGGTAATTTGTTTGCATCCACTTGTGCCTTGGAGGAATTCTTGGTTAAGGCTTTGCTGGAACATAAATCACATAGAGTTGAAACCGATTTTTGTGATTTTGTTTTGAAGTTTGATATCTTGTGTGTTGAAACTGATAAACTTTGGCGTAATTTGAGATCATTTCTTGAGAATTGTGTTGTTTTGAGCTTTGATGTTATTTTGGTTTACAACACATTCTTTGAAAGACATATTGAGCTTTTGTTAAGTGATTCTCAATCTGAACTTACTCTTTTGTGTTTTGATTTTGAGAAAGATAGGCACGATTTGAAGATGCTCAATATTATTTCATGCCTTGATACCATTCTGGTCTTATGCTTACTTTGATGTACATTTTGAAGGGCTGAAACGTGTGCTACATGTTCTTGGGAAAGAGACTTTGATTTCTGATTTGAACAAGTACATATCTTGCACATATGATCCTGGTATTTTAATGTTTGTTTTGAGTGTCCAAGACAAACAGGTTCAGCCTCAGAAAAGTGAAAGCATTGACCATGCACATCAGCCTGAGATTTGGAGATGCATGTACTCAAGGGATGGAGCTGTTCATGGTTGTAGGCGTGATGATCACATAAGTTACCAACGGCCTAGAAAGCTTGATGATCGGTTCAGTAGCAACCAGGTGTATGATGACTGCGAGGAAAGCATTGAACCAATGGCAAATCCTCAGCCAATTCCTTGTGAAAGCCAAAAGCACTGTAAGGATCATGAGTTGATGTCTCTGCTCATCATGAAAACATTTCGAACACAAGAATTTCTATGCGAAAACAGATCTTTACTTGGTACAAAAACGTTTTGCTTAAATATTTTCATGATTTGTTTTCATTGAGCTGTGCATTGAAAGAAATTTGGATTTGGAAAAAGCATGAACCAAAACTGTTTAGACCAGAGAGTCAATTTGATTTCGTTCATGTTGAGAAGTTTTTGAAATTAGCACTTTCTCATTCTTTTCCTATCGGTTTTACAGCTTTGCTTGATTTTAAAACAAGTAAACCAATTTTTGGCACTCAGTTTACTTGCTTAGTGTTTATCCACGTGCTTGATGATTATCCTAAGAGCTTGGATCCTGTTTTTGATGAATTGAGGATAGAGAAACCCTTTAATTATTTCTTTTGCATATTTGATGTGGTTTCTATAGATGTTTTGAAAGAACAGGTTAATTATGATCAATTTCCAAGGAGAGCAAGCACATGAGAAACACAAAGGTCTTATGTATCAGGGACATGGAACTAGAAGTATTTAAGACAAACAAGATCAAAACTCCAAGGAAGTTTCTGTCCAAGATTTTTCTTCATTGAATTTTACATGATTTTAAAATTCTTTTGTCTGATTCATTTTCTTTTGATTCAGGTAAAATGGATTTGAGGTCAAATCCTTTTTACGAGGATGGGAATGATGTGCCCCGAATCGAGCATCGACCAGCTCAGATCATGGACACGGTCCAAGGTGGCGATCTTGTCAACCAGCTCGACCCAACCGAGGTTTTACCATCAAATCGTGCTGAACACACTGCCCGTGTCATCCCATCTGATCATTCCATCCATACCGACCATGTTTTCCCATCGGATCGTGCTGATCAGACCGTCCGTACCGTTCCATCCGATCACCCGACCGTACCGCACGTGCTGTCCACCGTATCGACCCACAGATGTCCGGAACGAAGCTCAGACTATAACCACGACCTAGCGATCGAATTGATCGACCCATATCACTTCTTTCCCAAGAAATTTAACATTATAAGACTGATAGTCGAGCCAGAATCCTCTTGGGAAGAGAAGAATCCAAAGATGGCCGCAGATTCTCCCTTATGGACCTTTTGGTGCGCACCGCGTGTCCCGAAGGCTGTACTGACTTTCTTGCTTCAGTGTTAGACCTTTTGATGGACTTCTCATTCAGATATATCACTAAGGAAGGAGTCTCAAGTTGTCTGAAGACTTGTCTCACGCCAGTACACATTTTGGTCATGTGGATCATCCGGCGGGTCAAGTGGAACGTCCGGCGGGTGTGTGGATCGTCTGGCGTGCATCCAGATCCTTACCACCATGTACCAGCACGACCAGAATGAACCTGGACAGTAGCCGAAGGATCATCTTGACTGGCCTTCATCATATTCCGCGCCTTTGACTCATTTATCATTCTTAGTCAAGATTTTCATTTTCTATGTCTTGTTTTCTACAAATTTCTTTATTAGTCTGTGACTAAAAAACACTATAAATATGTAGTCCCATCATTTGAGTAATACAATCGATTCTCTCCTTTATTTTGTGAGTTTATCTCCTTTGTTCTTTGTAGACCACTTCTTGTTTCTTGGTGAGGTTATCTCCAAGTAAACATTCTTTATTTCATTGGACTTGTCGTCATATCAAGCAACGTTTACAAACCCTTATTTTGTTGGACTTGTGCGTCATATCTAGAAACAACTGAAGTCTGGTACTATCAAGAGACTTTCCGCCCCTCTTGTGTCACCATTCAATCCATCAGTTCTCCCTTTTGGCGAGTTCATATCCCCTTAGACCGGCTGAGTGATCCTTTCCCTAATTTAGGGCGTATCACTTGGCCACGAGAGCTGTCGGCGAGATCCCTAGTTCTAACAACCTAAGACTGCAAAAAACCTAGTTGAGTCGCAGCTCGATAACAAAAACGGAAAGTTGCCTAAATGCTCTAATCGCTAAGTTTTGCTCTGAGTAGAAAAATTGCGTCCCTCTGCATCTTCAGCCTCGACATCCTTATATACTCCTCCTAGAGGCAGCTTTCTATTTCCCTTTTTGCCCTCGGTCGAGTTTATCGCTTCGCGGAAATATTCCATTTTTCTTCGATCTTCCTGTTTATCTTTGGAAACGTCACATTTATCATCCAATGTTGACATTTATATTCTCTTGTGGAATAGAAGATAAACCGTCATAACGATTGGGCTCGATTTCGCATAAAATTGTAAGTGGGCTCCTAGCCGTGTTTTGGACCCTTTCAGGTCGTTTCCCGACTTAAGCGTTTTTACGATTTATCGAAAGAGCCCTTCCGAAACGACGTCGATTCCGAAGTAAGTTCGAATTTTCTCGTATAGTGGAGGTAGTTCGAGGTGTTTTGTTAACTGTTGCCGTTTTATACGATCAATTCTAACTTCTTACGAGCTCGAGCCAAGCTCGGTCGCTACCGTTCCGCTCGGTCGCTACATAGCGACCGAGCTCTTCCGAAACGTCGATACGACTTTAGTCCATGCATTCTCGTCTACCCTTCGATGCTATCTCCCAAAGACCGTAGCGAACCCATTTCATGTTTCCCGCCATTCTAAGTCATCGATCAAACTTTACGGTAAAAACCACGGAAAGTTCGTTCTTTATCGAAAGAAGCCGTAATAAACGCTTCGAGTCAGAAGACGGCCCAAAGGGACCTAAGACATGACTCGAGGCCCAACTTACGATTTCTTAACCAACAGCCCGTAAGCCGCATGACGGTTTACGCTTGGTTCGCAAGGAAAGATAAATGTCCAGTTTCCGCGGATAAATGCGAAATTTTGAAGATAGTTAGGAAGATCAGAAAAATAGAATATCTCCATTTTTATGCTATGACTGCTTAAGGGCAGAAGAGGAAAAGCGTAAACCGACCTAGGAGCCAGTATATAAGGAGTCCTAGGCGAGAGGCATGATGGGGGGAACTTTTTCAGAGCAAACTTATCACTTAGAGCAATTAGGCAACTTTCCATTTTTTGTTATTTCGAGCTGCGACTCAACTAGGTTTTGCAGTCTTAGGTTGTTAGAACAAGGAATCTCGTCGATAGCTCTCATAGCCGAGGCTTCTACCTTTTTGTAACGCTCATACGCGAATTCGGAATAAAACTCCTTTTGCTCTCTTTTTATGATTTCATATACTTTATCGCTGTTACCTCGTGTTCTGATTGCTTAGCGTGTGGTATTAGCAGATATCCGGGACCTCTGGGAAATTAGAGTTCTCCTACTTTCCTTATTTAAACGGAAATCGACAGTGCGAATTTCGGTTCCCACAGTTTGGCGCTAGAAGGAGGGGGGGGGGTACAGATCAATCAAACTCTCAACCACAAAACGCTTGATCAAAACAATGTCTGAAAATACGAAAGACAAAATCGCAGTTCGCAACAACGCTGGTAAGACAACCCCAGCCGCCACTACGCCTATGGCCAACGCTTACGCAAACGCCATAGTGCCTAAAAAAAATCGAAAAAACCTAGCCGTGACTTTTCGCCAACTGGAAGTGCTACGAAACAAGCTTGCAATTTCTCTGTCTAAACACTAAGGAAAATGATAAATTTTATCAAATCCAGTAAGTTTGGCTCATTTCCGAGCTAAAGAAGTTTCAATGCGTAAGGGTTTTACCAAAACACGTTTTCCGAAAACCTTTCAGAAGGGTAAAACTTGTTCTCCCAAAAACCGCAGAAAACCCCTAGGTTAATCGCGGAAAAAGGAAGTGCAGCAAATCGATTACACAGCTCGGTCGCTACGTAGCGATCGAGCTCTAGCCAAGCTCGGTCGCTACGTAGCGACCGAGCACGCACAAGGCTCGGTCGCTACGTAGCGACCGAGCACGCACACAGCTCGGTTGCTACGTGGTGACCGAGCACGCACACAGCTCGGTCTCTACGTAGCAACCGAGCACGCACACAGCTCGGTCACTACGTAACGACCGAGCACGCACACAGCTCGGTCGCTACGTAGCGACCGAGAACGCACACAGCTCGGTCGCTACGTAGCGACCGAGCACGCACACAGCTCTGTCGCTACGTAGCGACCGAGCACTCACACAGCTCGGTCGCTACGTAGCGACCGAGCACAAACACGGCTCAGTCGCTACGTAGCGCCGAGCACGCACACGGCTCGGTCGTTATGTAACGACCGAGCTCAAGTCAACTCTCCACTCACTACGTAGCGACCTGTAAGGCCTCAGAAAGGTCCTCCTTTGCGTTCTCGTTTGAATCCATATCGAAACGCTTTTCGTTTCGTCTCAATCGGAGTTTCCGTTGAGATTTTACGACGAAAACAAGTAGGACTCTTATTGGCTTGCTTCCACTCGCTACGTAGCGACCTGTCAGGCCTCAGAAAGGTCCTCCTTTGGGTTCGCTTTTGAATCCTCATCGAAACAATTTTCGTTTCGTCTCAATCAGAGTTTCCGTTGAGATTTTACGACGAAAACAAGTTGGACTCTTCTTGGCTTGCTTCCACTCGCTACGTAGCGACCTTTCAGACCTTCACTCACCAAATAGTGACCTGTCAGGCCTCAGAAAAGTCATCCTTTAGGTTCTCTTTTGAATCCTCATCGAAACGCTTTTCGTTTCGTCTCAATTGGAGTTTCCGTTGAGATTTTACGACGAAAACAAGTAAGACTCGTCTAAACTCCTTTGCTTGCTCCTACTCACCCTTATCTCTATCTTTGTGTTCTCCTTCAAATCTCGATCGAAACGTCTCTTGTTTCGTCTTGATCGGAGTTACCATTGAAAATTTACGATAAAAAATAACCGCAAAGACTTGTTTTCTCGCATGGATTCAGATTAATCGTATAAAACGGCAACGATTAACTTAACACCTTAGCCGCCTCAACTATACGATTACATTGAACTTTTTTATAAAAATTGACGTCGTATCTAAGGAGAAGATAACAGTCAAGTTTTGAAGATAAATGTCAAGTTTCAAAGGATAAACACCAATATCGGAAATGGCGAACATACACGAGAAGAGGAAGGGGAAAAGAGCAAGCAAAACTGAGAAGAGACAAAACTGCATTTTCGAGAGAACTAAGGTATTTCCGACTTGAAATTTTTGAAATCAGACTTGGAATTTTCGTAGGAAATGACTAAGAAATAAAAACGGCTTTGAGATGCCATAGAACTTTAGGGAACGAAAAACCTAGGTGGATAGTCTAGCGAACTAAGTCTTAAGCGATTTTTCCTGTCTCGATATATTTTTCCATAACTGTTCATCCAGATCTTGCAAACCGATCTAAACTCTCCGAAAATCGAGAAACGATCGCCACGCATATCAAGCTCGCTCCCTAAAGAGAGAAAAAACTTGAGACATGAACGTCGTCTTAAAACCGATTCTTTTCTGGCAATTTTCTTGGAACCGACATATTCCAAGTCGTCAATGTGGAAACAACCAAATCACAGTCCAAGCGTCGTCTTTAAATCGTCCCGAATTATCGATCATTCCAAACCTCAGAAGAAGAAACGTACACAACCCTTCAAAGTATAGGTTCAACCGTTTTCTTTCGTACAAAAAAAAAGAGGGGGGAGTAGGTACTTACACTATACTCGTATACTCCCAAACTTCAAAAACTTCTGCAAATCGTCAAGAAAACGATTTTGTCAAAACAAATCGTCTAGACTAGGCAAACGACAATCTAATATTCGTCTAAACGCAAGCAACATATCCAGACGATCATGAACATAAATCTCAAAGACTATACATCATTTCTTGTCGCAATCATGCGTGCAGAAAACATGTACCAATATCAAACTGAAACTCGACGATTAGCCAAAGTATTGAAGCCCTTTCCGGGTTTAGAAAGCTAGTTTCGTTTAAATTTTTTTTACGAGAAATCTTCAATCACCAAAGCATTTCTTTCAGTTTCTGTTGTACTAAGTGAGTCACGGAAAAGCGTCGAAAACATTTGCGACGAAGAAAACTCGAGAATAGATGTAGCATCGTGCACATTAAAAGGAACACTTTCCTCCCGATGGTTAGCTAGACCCACCTCTGGTTGACCAATTCGTTCCAGAAACGAATGTATCATGAGAATCCTCTCAGAAAACCTATGAAAAATGTTCTGCGACTAGATCATAATGAAATATGCTTCGGTAACACTCCATGAGTAACTCCAAGCAGCTTTCACCTAAGATCGAAAACACAGCAGATACGTTTCTCGTAAAACCCGCAGAAACAACGCTACTTTGACATATGTATACATATCACCGATTTAGAAACTTCGTAAAACCGGTCCCCATTACTTACGCGAAAAATCCTTCGTACAATCAGACCAAGTCTTACGAAGAAACTTTCTAAAGTTAACATAACAGGCTTTATAAAGAAGTATGTTTTGTATAGCAAACGCAAACCTGTAAATCTGATTTTCGATGATCAACCTAACTTTTATCTCTTCGCATTACGATCTAATAGATCTCATTTTTTAGCCCTGCGGCTCGCTGGCTTCTGCCTTTCTTTTCCCTCGGTCACATCCGAGAAGGCAGTCATCCTGCCGCTGATTCCACACTGGTTATTTAGCAAACCTCTTGGGTTTCGTCTTCCTCAGACAAAAAAAAAAAAAAAAACTCGATTTTCATAAGACTATAGGTCACATTATACGAAATATTCGTCGTATAACTGAAACCTAGAGCGGAGAATCGTTTTCTGCGACTTTCGGCCATATTAGCATGGATAACCCCGGCAAACTTGGTCTATCAATCTCGACAAGCGCTCTTTGGCCCTCGGTCAATTACGCCTTCCACTAAAGGTCCAAACCAATATTTGCCATCCCCTTTAAGGACGATCGTAAACTAACATGACCTTAAATGTTAAAGTACCATGGTCTAATCCTTGACCTACAACATCCTTGGCTATCTGAGTGAACACATCCCTCACACCAAGCCAAACTATTTGAGAAACAATCGCTCCATCACTTAACGGCTAAACGACAATCTACGATTTGTCTAAAAACGTCGTGTGACTATTAAGAGAATAATTATTGTATAGCCCACAGACGGAAGTCATATGATAATACGCTCCACAATTCACTTTAAGCCCGCAACGTTTTACCCATAATACGCGGCATGTAAGGAAAAATTCGTAACAAAGCTTCTAGAGCTATACGAAACATCCTCAAAAATACACGAAATAGATCTCGGAAGGCCAACACTTCACAAAGCACTATGAAGGAAAACGCTTCTTCCCATGGACAAATTTACGCGACACGTCAGTCCTAATTCCTCGATCGCAAATCAAATTATTAGCATCCAAACATGAACAACAATTTTGGCTGCGAACATCCGTAGTCAAACAATAACGTTTCTCAAACGCAGGGCTAAGACTAAACCCTTGCAACATCGCGAAACATCTTCAAGTCCGCGAACATTTCAAGCACGAAACGCGGCATACGAAAGAATAACAAATCTTCAGCCTCGCGAGACGTCGCAGACGCCTGAAGATTCGTTCTTTGGCGAAATTTCTTTCCTCGATAAAAACACTTTCTTGGAAGACCAAACAGTCGTACGCACTAACATCTTCTCAAAACATATCCTTCGCGAAGACTCGAAACGGTATTTTTTACCATTAAGTTTGTTGCTGATCACAACAAACTCTTAACGTCCTAAAGAGACTTAGCCATCTCGTGGAGAGGACTCTCGTACATCCGACACAAGGATAATAGCGCTATAAAAGAAACCCAAAATTTTTGGCCAGCACTTTCAGGAGGCTTAAAAATTGTCCTTGGAGAGATGCTCGGTTCCAACCATACAAGTCGTATAAGCCGAGAACCTATCGCGGACTTTAAATCGTTATGGAATCAGGATGAAACTGAAACGGGATACGTAAGTCGAATTAGTCATCGCACCCTCTAAAACCAGGAGTAAACCTAGGTCTTGCCCTAAACCCAGCGCACTGGTCTCTAACATCTCTAGACATAGTATCAAAAACCTTGATACGAGATCCCAAAATTTGTCACTTTGCCAATATTCGAGCGTCTTCAGAAATCCCGCAAGTTTACACACTGCGGAAAACTCTCGAAACAGATCACAGATATAGCAGTTCACACAGAGTTAAATTACGAGATAACAACTCGTAGTCTTCCTTCTACACCCATATAAAATGCCATCGGCAGCAACACGCCTGATAACCTCTACATAAAAACTAGACCGTAAAGGTCTCGCTGGAAAACAAGTCATAAGAACCTTAACTCCACGACGAACTACGAAAAGCTTGATCCCTTCAACAAGGGTACGTAGGCAGCCGTCATAAGGCGCAGCCCAAATCTTATCGCGTTCTAGAACGAGAAGACAACTTACCACGGACTTTTTCGACCATTAATTCCGCCTAACTCACCTAACTTGCCTAACTTGCCAAGCTACTCGCTAGAACCTCACGCTATAAGCTCATGGTTCTAACGAGCTGGGGGGCTAACTGTTGGGGTCGAAATCGGTCATAACGGAATCAATGTCTGAAAGTCCGTAAAAATCGGCATGAACATTTTTACGAAAAACAAATCTTCGAAAAAGATTTATTTTTACGAAGAATCTTGCGGAGAAAACACATTCACGAAAAATCGGAGAAAAGCCCGAAAAAGGTCGCAAGGTCGCAACAAAGCGATCGAGCGCACGTCCCGTTCGGTCACTACGTAGCGACCGAGCTCGAGCCAAGCTCGGTTGCCACGTAGCGACCGAGCGTCCGTTCTGCTCGGTCACTACATAGCGACCGAGCTCGAGCCAAGCTCGGTCGCTACGTAGCGATGGAGCGTCCATTCCGCTCGGTCGCTACATAGCGACCGAGCGTCCGTTCCGCTCGGTCACTTTGTAGCCACCGAGCTCGAGCCAAGCTCGGTCGCTACGTAGCAACCGAGCGTCCGTTCCGCTTGGTCGTTACGTAGCGACCGAGCTCGAGCCAAGCTCGGTCGCTACGTAGCGATCGAGCTCGAGCCAAGCTCGGTCGCTATGTAGCGATCGAGCGTCCGTTCCGCTCGGTCACTACGTAGCGACCGAGCTCTTCCGAAACGTCAATACGACATTAGTCCATGCATTCTCGTCTATCCTTCGATGCTATCTCCCGAAGACCGTAGCGAACCCATTTCATGTTTCCCGCCATTCTAAGTCATCGATCAAACTTTACGGTAAAAACCGTGGAAAGTTCGTTCTTTATCGAAAGAAGCCGTAATAAACGCTTCGAGTCAGAAGACGGCCCAAAGGGACCTAAGACATGACTCGAGGCCCAACTTACGATTTCTTAACCAGCAGCCCGTAAGCCACATGACGGTTTACGCTTGGTTCGCAAGGAAAGATAAATGTCAAGTTTCCGCGGATAAATACGAAATTTTGAAGATAATTACGAAGAACGGAAAAAATGGAATATCTCCATTTTTATGCTATGACTGCTTAAGGGCAGAAGAAGAAAAGGGTAAACCGACCTAAGAGCCAGTATATAAGGAGTCCTAGGCGAGAGGTATGATGGGGGGAACTTTTTCAGAGCAAACTTATCACTTAGAGGAATTAGGCAACTTTCCGTTTTTTGTTATTTCGAGCTGCGACTCAACTAGGTTTTGCAGTCTTAGGTTGTTAGAACTAGGAATCTCGCCGACAGCTCTCATAGCCGAGGCTTCTACCTTGTTGTAACGTTCATACGCGAATTCGGAATAAAACTCATTTTGCTCTCTTTTTACGATTTCATATACTTTATCGTTGTTACCTCGTGTTCTTATTGCTTAGCGTATGGTTTTAGCAGATATCCGGGACCTCTGGGAAATTAGGGTTCTCCTACTTTCCTTATTTAAACGGAAATCGACAGTGCGAATTTTGGTTCCCACAGCCGGATTTATTTAGATGAATTATGAATGAGATTGAATGTTTGGGTTTGAATTCTGATGAACTATACATGAGATTGAATGTTTGTCTTATGTGATGATTGTAATACTTTGTTATGAATATGAATCTTTGTTAGTATTTTTGCGCTTGAATGTAACTTGTTACTCTTCATTTTTATTTCAGATGGATTCATCTTCAACGCCAAACGTTGTTTCTGACAATAACAACGACTTCGAAGGCGATGAAGAACAAGAGTATCTGACTCCGAACAGTAGAGGCAAACGTAAAGAATCACCTGAAGCTAGTGGAGCAACGTTCCAGACACAAAAAGCGCCTAGGTATCTTCCTCCAAGGTCTAAGATTTGGGGACATTTCACAAGAACAAAGAAGAATCGTGACAAATGTATATGTCACTACTGCAACAAGACATTTTCCTGTGCTACAAGATCGGGCACATTCAACTTGATGAAGCATCTTACCATATGCAAACACTTCAGGTTGTTTTCATAGGGTCAAAGCTTTACTCAGCCTGGCATCACTGAAGAAGGAAAACTGAAGTCTAGAAAGATAAGTGAATCTACATTCAGAGAAGCAACAAATGAGATGATGGTGATAGCAGAGCTACCATTGAGTTTCATTGAAGGTGTTGGTTGGAAACACTTATGTGACAAGGTCAGTTATATATTAGTTAATTCTATATTTAAGTTTTGTATCTAACTTTGAATTTTGTAACTGTAGATGGAACTAGGCAAACCAGTTTCAAGAAGGACTTCAACAAGAGACATTGTTAAGATGTATCTGCAGAGGAAAGATGTTATGAAGAAGTGGTTTAAAGAAAATAAGCAAAGGGTTTCACTAACATTTGGGTGGCTCAAGTAACTCGTAAGCAATTTTTTTCCTTATCTTATGTGTTTAGTTTGATCCGTAAGCAAGTAGTTTCCTTTCTTATGTGTTTTTATTTTTGATCTCAGGTGCTAGCTACATGGTTGTGACTGCCCATTACAGTGATCCGTGTTGGCGATTGAAGAAACTTATCATTGGGTTCAAACACGTCACTGATCACAAAGGAGATACAATTTTGAAGGTTTTGTTAGATTGCTTAGCTGACTGGGGTATACAGAAGGTATTCTGTGTGACAGTCGGCAATGGAACGCCCAATTCATCTGCATTGCAAAAATTTAAAAGTGAATTCTCACTGGTGTTCGAAGAAACATTAGTTTTAGATGGTGAGATGATGCATTTGAGATGTAGTGCACATATCATCAACCTCATCGTGAAGGATGGAATGGATGATGCAGATTAGAGTGTCAATGCTGTCCGTAATGCTGTGGTCTACGTTCGAGCTTCAGGTAACAGGCTATCATAACAAGCAGAAAGTAGACGCTGGTAAACTGACTAGGGGAAGCTTGCCGTTGGATGTGAGTACTAGGTGGAACTCCACTTATCTGATGTTAATCACAACTATGAAGTTTAGAGTTGCTTCTGACAAAATAGAGCAAGAGGATAAGCTGTACAACTATTACTTTATGGAGATGGAAGGTCCTCCTTAGTTCACTGATTGGAAAGCAATTGAAAGGTTAAGCCGGTTCTTAGTCATCTTCTACAACTCAACTCTAGTTGTTTCTGCCTCAACCTCTCTCAATGCTTACAAGTGCTACGGGGAAATTGTAACCATAGCGGCTAACCTTATGGATTTGATGAAGAGCCGATATCATCAGCTAAAAGTAAAGGCAGAGGAGATGTATCAGAAATTCGACAAATATTGGGATGGGTTGAAGAACATCAATAAGATGTTGATTGTGGAAACTGTTTTTGATCCCACGAAGAAGATGGATCTCGCAAACATGTGTTTTGAAGAGCTTTATGGGCAGGACAGCTTGGAAGGTAAAGAAATGCATGATTCTGTGATCAGTGTGTTGTGCAGAATGTTCAAGGAGTACAGTGACAGATATGAGAAGAGTCAAGAAGAGCAATCTGATCACTCTAAAAACCCAAGGCTCAATCTGTCATCGCTTAGTATGGATTTGGTTGAAGATGGTTTCGGTTATAAGAGGATTGACCGAAGGTATAAGCAGAAGTTGCATGAAGGAGTGAAAGGCAAGCGAGATAAGCTTGAAATTTATTTGAAAGAAGATGTTGAGAATCCAGACTTGATGGTTGGTGTAGAGTATGATGTTCTATCATATTGGAAGAGAAACTGTACAAAGGTCCCAATTCTTTCCCTGATGGCAAAAGATGTCTTGGCCATGCAAGTCTCCTCTGTAGCATCCGAGAGTGCTTTCAGTACAGGTGGAAGGATCATTGAGCCATCTCGAAGCTGTCTTACTCACTTCATGATCAAGGTATTGATGTGTACCGAGCAACGGCTAAAACAAGACATTCAGTGTGATTCAAGAGTGCTTACTAATGCACAAATCCTTGTGGTTATTGAAGAGCAAGAAAAGATTGAGAGAGATATGTTTATTTATTTTCGTTTCATAAATATGTTTCTTTATATGATCTGTTACTTACTTGCTTTTGTCTTTGCATCAAAATTAACTGGTTCAGTTGGTCAGCCATAAGTGTAAGGTAAAACCTCTAGTCTTTGCTTTATGTTCTTGTCGTAGCAATCGATTATGCTCTTGGTCTATGGCTCGAGTTCATGTCATTTTGTTTCGCAGGAGTAGAAGATGGTCAAATGCTCACTTGGTTGTGGTCGTGCTCTCACAAGAAGCTTTAATCTATGATATGTTCTTAAACTTTGGTGTTTTTATGTTGTTATGAAACTTGCAGTCTCTGGTGTGTTTGAACTTTGAACGATGGATGTTGTTTTTTTCATTTGGGATTGAACTAAGGAATCTTGTTTTCGGTTTTATTGAACTATGAATTGTTGTTTTCGGATTTATTAAACTATGGAGTGTTGTTTTGCTATTTTATTGAGATTTTCATTTCAGTTTAAGTATAATGTTTCATATATTTTATTTCATAAATTTGAATTTTACTTCAGTATAACCCGAACCGAACCAAAAAAACCCGAAACCGATTGATATTTGATTACTTTATGGGTTTTACAATGCAATAAAATATTTAGCCAAACCCGAAGTGATATTATCCGAAACTGGCACATTTTAAATAAATTTTAGAATGGGACCTTTGAGCCTAAACTCGAAAAATCCGACCCGAACCTGAACCGGTACCCGAACGCCCAGGCCTAGTGATGACGGTGGCACAAGCGGTGGAGATGGACTCTCAAGCTTCTAGAGGTTTGTTACTTTCCTATTATGTGTTTCCTTCTTGGAAACCATGAACCTATCTACAAGACTATAGATACATTTTTATGCTCGAGATATTAAACTAACTTAGATGTACAAGTCACATTATTGTGCCTCATACAACCATCTAAATTTTTGGTGATGTTCATCAACACTATGGACATTTGTGATTGTCTCCAGCGCATATAAAATGCATTGACTAAAAAACTTTATCTTTCAATATTGTACTATTCTTGCATTTCATTGTAAAGTCTTCAATTTTATCTTAACACCACATCACACATGATAATTTTTGCTACATAGAGACTCTGTGATCTTCAAACATATGAAAAACATTTAAAAATATGAAGACTTGCCCTTTGAGATAAAAGTATTGAATTCAATCAACCAAAGCAATAAAGATAGCAATGAGCTTTATTACAATATTTTGAATCTTCAAACAAACTCGTATATGTCTTTAAGAATTCATGTTTTATAGGCAATTGGGTTATGGACTTGTTTCTCTTCTCAAGTTATTTCAGTTTATTAGTTGAATCTGAATCTACTAAGTAATTCAATATTTTGAACTCTTTCAATTATATGGAAATAGCTATTATGATTTTCTTTTTTGTCTAAGCCAACATTGTTAAAACAATATGAAATAGTTGCATAATTTTTTATTTTTATTGTTTATTTTTTAATGTGTTCTATTGTTATATAAAACGATATTTCTGAACAAATAAAATAAAGAAAAAGAAAATCACTTGAATACCTAATAGATTCCTAGTTTCATCAATGGTCTTGCTTGCTAAATTGAAAAAAAAAACGTATGAAATAAATATCATATCGTTTGTTAGCTGATAATTGTAAAAATTTAAGTAATTGCTCTTTCCCTTTTTATTCAAAGGATAAACGATCTACACCTGAGGTTTAACTAAACTTAATTAAAAAATACTAAACAAAAAGTCCAACTATTTTTAAACGTTCATGTTTCTTTATACATGAAAAACAAAAATCATACCAAAACAGAATTGAGACCCGGATAAGTATCCGAATACGAGAAATACAATTTAGATAATCTAAAATACTAATTATATTTAGTTTTGAAATAAATAAATATCTAAAAATGTAATTTGTTAACCGAATATTTATATTTTGAAATATCTAAATAGTCAAAAGTTGTTTTAGTCAAACAATATTGTGGTTTATTGTTTTTATCATTTGTCTATTCCACAACTATTGTGGTATCTAGAAACTTTCTAAATCTATTAAAAACGAAATTGGTGACCTCCAAAGGTTTGTTTATGGAGTGACATGATATGCTACTGGTGTTTCCCAATATCCAACGCTCTGCCATTTTTGTTGTTCCAAGCCAGCACACATTTCCCTTTCTATATCTTAATTAAGTCATCTAGTAATTCTTAATTTTTTTTTTTTGGGGGGGGGGGGTGGGGTGTTAAATTATATTCAAGAAACATGCTGGTTTTCTTGACTATGGTTTTCTTTAATCTGAAAGTGTATTGTTTGTCATACTAATTATAATAAGTTGTATGTTTATATAAAAAATGAAAATTTATATTTAGTTATGATAAAAAATTATAAAATTACGAATTTAGTTAAACTTTTCAATTATAAAAAATTCACACGTATTGAGTTAACTTTTAGGACATTTTATAAATTTATCTGTCTCATCTATTCATATACTATGCATACTAATTATATAATTATAATTATACTTCATAATAATAATAATAATTATTTTTTCCTGAAAATAATACTGTTGAGTATCAAAAAAAAAAGGAGTGATGTGCCTTCCCGCCAAAAATAAAAAGAGGAGGGACAAGCTATGCTGTTTGTGTGTCCAAATGTCCGACGCTTTGCCGTTTTATTGTTCCAGCCAACCCGCATTGCGCTTCTATTCTTCTAAATTAAAAGTTTAGTAATTCTTATTTTTCTCATTCGTATTTTTTGGGGGTTAAATTATATTCAAGAAAACATGTTGGTGATAAAAGTATATCGACCAATACAACTTATATTATAAGAATTTGCTGGAAAAATATATAAACTCGATACAAATGAACAATATTTTGTTTTAATTTGTTCGTTGCATTTTTTTGTTGCTGAAAACACCATAGGACAAATACTGGGAACAATAAAAATTAATCCATTAAAAATGAATTTAGTGACCCCAAAGGTTTGTTTGAGGAAAGTTGTTAAACTAACAAGACTTCAAAATCAATTTAATTACTAACATTTAAGATTTTTGCCAGTTGTTAGCATTCAATTTTCGAGAAGGTATAAAAGAGAACTGGCAAAGAGTAAAACAAAATCCGTCTTACCGTTTTTCCCTCTAACGAGAGAATTTGATGGCGCATTCTACAAGTTATTAAAGACAATAAGCAGACAAAAGCATATAATTCGACCAGATAATACATTCCCTTGTTTCACACATGTGATCTCAAGTAACTTAGTCAGGTAAAGCAGTTCCTCGTTCCAAGTTGTTTTTGATCTCCAGCGTGTACTTCCCAAACGCACGCTCGATCTTCTTGTTGAAATGTTCGTTTCTGTCGTTGATTGAATCGATATCCTTTTCTTCCCTGAACTTTCTTCTCCTGCTAAACTCCTGTCGTTTCTCCTCTCTGTCATGGAGCTCCTTCGCCATCTTATCTATCTTATCTTTTGAAATTTTTGGTGCCTGCAAAAGATAAGCAAAGGATTGAGCTAATGATTCTTTGCTCAAGACTTGAATCTCTAAAATGACCAAAACGATTTATATCAACTAACCTTGCCGTATTGCAAGCTAGAGGCCTCGCGGTAAAACTCTGGATCAGCTGCTCTCATTCTGTTGTACTCCTCTATGTCAACCTGAATGTTCTTTGTTCGTTTCTTGTATGCGTTGTATAACGTCTTCTGGTTGAAGACTGAAGACAAACACAGCAGTTAGAACACCAGCATTGGTGTGAACAAAACGAAATCACAATTCAGTGAGAACTGCACGTACCATCCCAACCGGAAGGTGTGGGTTCCTTTTCCCACTTTTTGTATTTGGTTTCTGCTGCTTCTTGAGTATCGAGCATGTAAGCCTTTGACATATCTAAACCATTAGCATCGAGAATCTTCCCAATCTTTTTCTGCCTCGCCTCCACCCATTTCTGTTTCGAGATTCCTTTTGGCTCAGTTGGTGCTTCCATCTTCTTCTTTTCAGACCCGACATCTGTTTGATTGAACTTTCTTGCTTCATTCTGAAAACCAAAAGCGGAGACATATATAAAATGATCTTACAGACAAGTTAAAGAGTTAAAGCTAATGACTATAAAAAAAAAAAAAAAAAAAAAAAAAGAGTTACCATCTTAAGTCTCAGCTCAAACAACTTCTTCTTCCTCCCTGTAAGTTGATTCACGTCTACTTCAGGTTCTTGGTTATCCTCCTCATCTTCTTCTTCTTCCTCGGAACTCTCTTCCTCTATTCTTTTATCAGCAAGTGACTCCCTTGACTGCCCACTGACAGCTTCAACTAATCCTTTTAACAAATGAAAAAGGAGCATAAGTCTCAGTTATGACAACTTTACATGCTTACTTCATTAGACAGAACAACACAATCAAAACATACATGTCTGCAAAGAGTGAATCACAGAATCAAAACATAAGTCTGCATGTTATAGCATCAGCAGATGCGTAATGTACAAATATACTCACATCAATCTAAACCTCAACCAGCTACAGGTACACAAATTGGAGTTATAGACCATAAACAATTACAGGAGACGCATCAAAACAGATGATAGCATCAAAACAGATGATAGCATCAACAAAAACTTGAATATCCTAGCAAATAGCTATCAAAACCATAGAACTAATAGATACATCAAGAGGGAGAGAGAGAATTAAAAAACAGTACCTAGCTTCTCTAGTTTGGCCTTTGCTTCAGCTATTTTCTTAAAACAGTACTCCACACACTCGTGGTAAGGATTCGAGGCGTTTATACAGTCCGGATGAACTCTTCTCTCACCATCCATATCTCACTGCCCGCGAATCTGAACCAAAGAGACAGATCCGAGATTAAGCATAAACATGGAGGCACCTAATGACAAGACACTAAGTTGATGCCGACAAGATCCAAACTGTGTTCGATTAAAAACTCCTAAATTGATGCAAAACCCACATCAAGATGAAGCTAACCAATTTAAAACCCTAAAAGATTAGGGGAAAGAGCCACAGGCCATATATCTCTAGATTCTATGTAAGAGAAACCAAACCTTACGCCTAAGATCTTGTCGAAAACCTAAACGACGAAAACCCTAGAAAACACAATTGAAATCGCGTCGAGAAACCAACCTGCGAAGAGACGATCTTAAGGAGGAACTTCCGAGTTACTTCGCTTTATGATAAGAACACCAGAGATTCGCCCGACGATAAATTTGATGGGCTGTAAATGGGCCACTTCAATATGACTTGAGCCAATAAATTTAGATGTTACTTTCCTTTTCTTTTTTTTTTAAACCGTCACTTTCCTTTTTTTTTTTTTATAAACATCTTCGCTTTATTGATTTCAAATCAATGTAACAAATCACATGGAACATAAATTACAACAAACACGTTGTTAAGAAAAACTTTTAATAGAGATAACACGATATTTCCTAACGCATTTGTAGGATAGGCTGACTTGCTAGCTTTTCTCCACATCTTTCTTGGTCTTGTAAGATCTTTCATATGGCTCTCAACTTTTGTGAGTAAACGCCTTTTATCTTGAAATAAATCATTGGATGCGATCCATCTGTTACATCGCAATCCATCCCAAACACTCCCGCTGCAAGAGATAACGTGTTCCATTGTAGTTATCCATGGCATTGACATTCTTTTGCTTTGAAACCCATAAAGCTTTAACTCTAAATTATTATGTTGGAGAAACAACATCATCTTCCACCTTCTTTCTTTAGAATCTCCGCTTCCCTGTATTCTTCCCTTATATTTTGGATCTAGCAATACCCAATCCCATCCATTCCTCATCATCATAATCTCTTTTTGTTCAAGCATTTGAACGATTATGAAACGAAACCAACCGCAGATAATAACCACCAAGCTAAGTCGTACAATCACAATACACCATCCCCTACCAGATTGTTCATCAAATAGGAAGAAGCCAGGTGGTGGCCATGGATGTTTAGGGTCTCTCACTTGGGATACGCCACCAAAACCAGAGTCTGATAGACAAACATCGGTACTGAATCGAGAATCGCAGACCAGGGACTCACACCTTATTGAAGGGAAAATCAACACGCCGAATACGATGAAGGATAATTCTGATAACCGAATAAGAAAACGAGACAGAATTATCACCAAAGGGGCTGGTGACATCGCTCGATTTTCCCCAGGAATCAGAAGATGAAGAAACTTCCAAATCACCCAGCATAATGACGAAGATAACATCATATACTAACCTAATTGAGCATAGATAGTTAATTAAACAAGAGTAATAAAATCCGGCGGCCAATGCCGCCGGGAAATGACGAAAAAACTTAAAAACCGTCAATACAGGAACGTCGTCTTTTTTATCGCTCAGAGCAGTTTTTGTTTGTTTGCTTTAAACCGTCACTTTCCTTTTGTTTTGTTCAAAAAAAACAAAAAAGAAATATTTACTTTTTCTTTCCGGCTAATGATGTTTATTGGAAAAAAGAAATAAAAATTGAAAGGACCCTTGTGCCCCAAGCCAAAATAAAGAGCTATAAATAAGCTGTCTATGGCTTATGCTTTCTCATTTTAACATAGGGAAGCTCTTATCATCTTCTCCATGGACATGAAATCCGCGATCAAAGGTAAACCATCTCTTGCTTGTAAGACAATGAGTTTTCCTTGGAATATACATTGTATTCATCAATTAATATATAGTACAATCAGTTCCAAAAATTAAGGGATCTCTATATATACATTCGTAGCTTAACTACTACAAACAATATTGAGAAATATTATTCATATTCTATCACCCTTCCTCAGTTGCAGCGTCGGCTTCTGTCACGCCTAAACTGGATTGAAATTGATTGAACAAACTTGTCGGCAAGCCTTTAGTAAAGATGTTTGCATACTATAACTCGGATGGAATGTGTAAGACCTGAACCAGATCCATTTGGACCTTCTCCCTGACAAAATGAATGTCGATATCTATGTGTTTGGTTCATTGGTGTTGCACCGGTTTGGATGAAAGATATAATGCGCTGATGTTGTCGCAATAAACGAGTGTTGCTTAACGTAAGGGACAGTCCATTTCTAACAGCAGATTGTGTATCCAACATGCCTCTGCTACTGCGTTTGCCACCCCCATTATACTCTGCCTCTGCACTGCTTCTTGAAACAGTTGGTTGTCACTTTGCTGACCATGAAATCAGATTATCTCCAAGATACACACAATAGCCAAAAGTTGAGCACCTTGTGGTTGGACAACCAGCCCAATCAGCATCTGAATATACTGTCAAGGACGTCTTCTGGTGCCTAAGTAGCTGCAGACCCTTTGATTTTGTATCTTGCACATACCTTAAGATGCATTTGAGAGCTAGCATGTGAGGTTCTCGCGGATCATGAATAAAGAGACATATTTGTTGGACTACATAGGCAATGCCTGACCTTGTAAATGTGATGTATTGTAGAGCTCCAGCCAATCTTTTGTTTCAGTGGGATTAGAAATTTATTTGCCATCTTTGTCTTCAAGTTTTGACTTCGTATCTATTGGTCTGGTACATGGTTTGCAGTCGCTCATACCTGATCGCTTCAATATATCTTCCGCATATTGTAGCTGACTTAAGAACAAACCTTTGGTGTGTGAATTTAGCTGAGATGCCAAGGAAAGAGTGTATTTGCCGTTCATCAGTCATCGGGAATTCACTCTTCAGAGCTGAAACTATGGTCTGACGTAGTGTAGTGGATGAAGCTGTGAGTATTATATCATCAACGTAGAAGATGAGATACGCACGGAGTCCTTGCTTGGAGTAGACAAATAAGCTGGTATCACTCCGGCTCTGTGGTGTGAAACCTTGTCGTGTGATGAACTCTACAAACCGTGAATTCCAGGCTCGTGGTACATATTTTAACCCGTAGATAGGTCTGTTTAACTTGCAAACAAAGTCTGGTCGAGTCTTGTCCACGTACCCTAGGGCTTGAAACATGTAAACAGTCCCCTTCAGGTTGCCATGTAGGAAAGCGTTCTGGACGTCTAGCTGGTTCACTGGCCAATCATTTGCTAAGGCGACATGAAGAGCGGTGTGTATAGTCGCAGGCTTCACAACAGGACTGAATGTCTCTGTGAAATCAATTCCATGTTCCTGCTAGTTACCATCTGCAATAAGTCTAGATTTTTGTCTCGTAAAACAGTTGTTAGCATCATATTTATGTTTATAAAGCTAGTGTGATCAAATGATGTTTGCATTTGGTGGCCTTGGAACCAAATCGGAAGTCTTACTTTTAATTATAGCACTGTACTCATCACCCATAGACGGATTTCAGTTTGGATCATCAAGAGATTTTAGGTGGCTTTTTGGGAGAGGAGATTGTGTTTGAGCAAGCAGAGAGAGTATTTGACGAGGTTTGTGGATACCATGTTTCGACCTTGTCGTCATGGTGTGCCTGGGTTCCTCAGGAGGAGTTTGGGTTTCCTGAGTTGGCGCCACTGCTGGAAGATTGGGCATAGCAGGTTGTGGCACTGAAGGTGTTTCGAATATGGAGCGAAACTGAGCAGAAGGCTCTTTCTCAGTGGTTAGAAAATCATAGGAGGGATCGACTTTGTGAGTTGATTTTTTGTAGGGAAAAGTGGTTTCGTCAAATTTCAGATGACGAGAGATTATGATTTTCTTTGTGTCCAAGTCGTAGCTTCTGTAACCTCTATGGTTAATGGGGTAACCGAAGAAGACGCACTTTGACGATCTTGGAGAAAGCTTGTGAGAAGTGAAGTTGTTTTGGTTAGGGTAGCAGAGACAACCAAAAAATTTAAGGTGAGAGTAAGAGGTTGGCTTTTTGAATAGAGTGGTGTAAGGCGTTTTGTTTTGAATCGCTTTTGAAGGCAAAAGGTTGAGAATATGGACTGCTGTATGCAGTGCTTCTACCTAAAAATTTGTAGGGAGATGCACTTAGAACAATAGACTTCGAACCGCATTGTTGATGGTTCTAATCATTCTCTCAGAGCAGCCATTTTGTTGAGATGTGTAGGGACAAGAGAAGCAGAAGGTGATGCCATTATCAGCAAAGTGTTTATGGAATGAACATTGTTGTACTCGCCTTCATTATTACATTGTAGAGCTTTAATGGTGGTTTTGAACTGTGTTTTTACAAAGGAAGAGAAGTGAAGGAATTTTTTGAACACTTCTGACTTTGATTTCAAAGGATAAACCCACAAAAAATGAGAGTATTGATCAAGAAAGAGGACATAATATTTTATGCCATTGATACTCTGGACTGGAGATGTCAATAAATCAGTGTGGTCGATATTAAATGGTGCAGTGATAGTAGGCTCGGAATTAAAGAAAGATTGTTTTATTTGTTTTCTGAGTTGACAAGCATCACAAAGAAGATGCAGATCATGCTTATTATATTCCAAAGAAAAAGATGAAACAAGAGAATTGAGAACTTGGTTATTAGGATGAGCCAGCCTTTTGTGCCAAATGCTGGAAGATGTTTCAAGGAAAGTAGAAGGCTCAGAAGAGTGTTTATTTGAGGTAGGGAAAACCGGATAGAGATCATCAGTGCTGTCACTGCGGAGTATCGTCCTCCGTGTTTGAAGATCCTTCACAGAAAAAACAAGAGGATCAAATTCAATAGAACATGCATTGTCTTTTGTAAACTTTCTGACAAAGATAAGGTTTTTGATTATAGATGGAGGAACAAGAACAAAGTCAAGAGATAAAGGACGAGATTGAGTTGGAAAAGTTAATGATCCAGAAGTTGTTACCGGAATACGATTGCCATTGGCTATGGTTACTGATTTTACAATGTTAAAAGTGGACTTAAGATTACCTGGTGAATTGGCAAGATGCGATGTGGCTCCACTGTCCATGTACCATTGATGATCGGCCGGGTCCACTAGTGTCATAGTGTTGAAAGCAAAAGCGAATTCTGTAGTAGGCTTGTATTTGTTGCCACTGTTGTTCCCTTGTGGTCATGGAGCGATCATTTGAGCTGGTATAGAGTAGGGGTGAGGTCTTAGCAGTCCTTGTTGAAACTGTTGTTGTGGTTGGTGCATCCAAGGAGCAACTTGCTGCTGAGGCCACATCGCATAACCATTGGTCCATAGTGGGGTGTTCCACTGTTGAAGTTGGGGTCGTGGGTTGTAGTAATTGCGTCCCCTACCTCTATTATTGTTTTTTCGTTGACCCATACTCTGGTTGAACCGTTGGTTTTGCTGTTGTTGAGCAGAGTGGTTCTTCTTCTCATGGTTTGAAACTTCAGCAACAAGGATTTTGTCAAAGGAAGAGCTTTGTCAGATGAAGAGCTGGTGTCATGTGCAAGAGTTGTTCTTTTACCTCGTGTGAGGCGATCTTCCTCCAACATCAGCATAGATCTTGCTTCACCAAACGATGGAAAGGGTTGATGGTGCATGATCACATTGATGATGTTGTCGTATTTGGAGCTAAATTCGTTAAGCATTTAAGTCACCAACGTACGTTCTGCAACCGGTGCATCAACATTTGTACGAGGATCGGCTACGGACTTGAGCTCTTGACAATATATGTGGATGGATAGGTCGCCAATCACTTTTGTACGTAGAGCATGATCAAGCTGGATGGCACGAGCCTCCTTGTTGTTTCTAAAGATATTTTTCAATCTGGATCCAGATTTCTCGGGATGTTCTGTCTATTTTGAATGTGCTGCGAAATAGGTTTTTGGACAGCGTTTCGTACAGCCAAAGCGTGACTAGTCCGTCTCGCTTCTTCCAAGCCTGGTCGTTGTCGTCAGTCGGTAACAGTGCCATCAAGGTGTCCTGAGACGTCAAAACTTTGACAATGTGTGAGGAAGAGCTCCCTCCATGCGTCATAGTTGTGATCGTCGATGTCCAAACGAATTGGAATTTGTGACTTGATATTAGTCACTCCATAGGCATGCTCAAGAGCAGAGGGAGGAGGAGCCATTGATCGATGAAGATGAAGAAGAAAAGAAGAGATTGAAAGAAGAAGAAATCGTGAGAAGAAGATTTAGAATTGTTCAGGATAGAAACCCTCTGAAACCATGTAAGACAATGAGTTTCCCTTGGAATATACATTGTATATCAATACTATTAAATTAGGAACATGTCCAATTGATAATAGTTGTGTCCAATTATTAATATTATTGAAACAAAATAATCCTTATTGGTTACCACTAACCACGTTCTATTAGTTTCTCACAAAAACAGTTACATTTTTTTTTTGAAAGCATCAATTACGTTTCTTTCTTTTTTTACTGAATAGTTATTTTTCTTCCTTCAAAGTTTGATTCATTGATTTTCGTTTTATACATAATTTTCAGGAATGTGGGTAGTTTCTGATATAGTCATGTGTTAATGACAATATGTATTCTTACGGAAGTATTATTTATAAAAACATATTATACGGGTTTTAGTTTAAAAGGTTTTAAATAGGTTATTCGATTAAAAAATATTTATTAATATGAATTTACTTAAAGTTAGTGAATACCATATTAACCCATTTACATATATATATATATATTTAACATAATATACTAAAAAATATTTTTTTCAAATATTTTTCAAAAAATTTGTTCGTTTTCAGATATAATATTTTAAGAACCGTTCGAGTATATAGGCTAGGTCTAATAGAATATGAGACTTTGATTTTGGGGTCGATTTCCAGTCAGATTTTCTGGGTACGAATATTCTTGACTAATTATGTTAGGTAACTATTAAGAAAATTTAATATGTTGCAAACTTTAGAAACAAAGTTTAAAAATAATTTCTGACATGCATATGACACAAGTGTATAGTTATGCAACTTGACATATTTAATATAGTTACTAAAATTTATTTTAAATTAAATAAAAATTTGATTATATAAAATAACACAAATATAAAAATTAAATTTCTGAAAAAAAAACAAAAAAAATATATCCAGAATTTAGTAATCTATTAAAACAGAGTCCTATTTAAAATTTACCATGACATGTTTTAAATTTAAACCTATTGAACATCTTGTGTGACTAAATATAAAGACACACTTCTTATACAATATTTTATGGTGACCAATTAAACAAACGTACAATTATACCATCGTTGTTAACCTAAATATAAATCTGATTGATTAAGGTCATATAATTCGCTAATGTTATTTCTTCATGCTACTATCCTGTGTCGTCTCTAGGAAAAGACTGTGACATGGCTGATTTGTTCCATCACTACTTCTCCGACGAATCTTCAGTTTCCCAGAATTGTAAACTCTCACTCCGCTTGCAAAGTCGCCGCCTTTTCCATTTTAGGATTAGGGCAAATTGATTATGATTTTTTAGTTACTACCCAGTTTGTGATTATCGTTTTGGTTCTGTGTTTAACTAAAATCAGCTTCTTTGAGGTTTTGGTTGACCAATAGTATTCGTTTATTGTAGGTTCGATTTGTCTACGTGACATGTTTGAAAATAAATTCTATGACCCTTTCAAGCAGTGCCGTGCCAACAATTTGAACTGCCATAAGCGAATTAAAATAAAATGCCTACACTTAGTTATAAATGTTTCGTAGTTAAGTCATATAGTAGAACCAAAGAAAAGCTAAATTACTAAACAAACTAGTTTTCGTTTTCAAAAAACAAAATTGAATAAACTATTAAATTTAAAACTTTTAACCAGCTCTATTAAAATAAATAGATTGAATAGAACATTAATATAATATGTGATACCCATTAACAAGTATAAAATAGCCAAATCAAACAATTTTTTTTATATAACACAACTGATCTTTATTTATTTTAGTGTATTTTGATAATTAAATGATTATATACTATTATGATTGCTTAAGTATGAAACCATAAGTATATAATGTATTCTTGTCTTCTTTATTCGAACTATCATAAAACTTTTTACCTTTAAACATTTCATTTATATCTTTGTTACTTGAGCTTAGATAGACGAAACTAGCTAGAAAAATATGCCCTTAATTGTTTCTAGAAAATTTGATGCCATAAGCCAATGTTTCAAAATATAACACTGAGGCACGGCTCTGGTAAGTATTCACTTAGCTTTAGATTGTTTTTACTAAAGATTCATTGAATTTTTTTTATTGTTATGTTTGATCTTTTTGTTTGTTTTGATTCTGTGAAGGATTGTTTAACATGGAGGACAAATAAGTACATTAATGTCTCACAGTTTCCTGGCGGTTCTTCCTCTGAAATGAAATTTTGGGAGTGTCGCTTACTGTATTGTGTTCCAGTATGTTACTATCTCAGTGCTGGTCTTTGTTGTTGTTACTGGATTCTCATACATAGCAACACTTGATTGATACGTAGGTCCTAGGACAGAATCAGTGGACTGAATTTCTTCCGAGGAGCTGAAGAGTAGTTTTTGGATCTAACTGGCCAAAACAGGGAAAAGCATATTAGGATGGATGAAGAAATTTATGATCTCATGGACCCAAATGTAACTTAGTCTCTCAGTTTTGATTTTTTTTTATTATGTAATACTGATTTTTTTTTTACATAAATATATGTTGGAAGTGTTGGTCAATAGATCACTTATTTAAACCACCATTGCAGATTTTAAACTTTGGGCATAACTTCTCTCTACTCAAGAAAATGGTAAAGAGTTAATCCCTCGGTCTTTATTCAATATGCATATTCGTATAAGTTGTGGAACACATACAAATCAGTGAACATTTATTTTTAGATGATGAGATATTTTTATTATTATTTTAGCTTCTATGTACATCAGAAAGTGGGGGAAAACTACTTCATCGTCTTCAGAGTCTCAGTTTTCATGGATTCTTCTTATATTTGTCAGAGAACGCCAAATCTAGCTCATAGATAGTGTTATGGTAGGGTTATCATGAAAAAAATGAGGACTTCATTGATGTTGAACGATAAATGTTGTAGATTAGTCACTTAATTTTTTTTTGTTTCTTGAGATCGACATCGTTGCTGTTAGTTCTCATCCTTTCTTAAGCCATTAACCAGAAGGGTGCTGAAGATAGTGCAGTGCAGATACTCATGTTTTTTGCCACATGACAAAGATATTGTTGTGTATAATTATTCTTGGTTTTGGAAAGAAAGGATATATGGTTTCTACAGTGCCGGTCCGGACTTGTCTGGTGCCTAAAGCGGACAATAAAAATGTTGCCCTGCCATAATTAAAATTTACTATATTTTTAAAATATAATCAAAGTAGTACCAAATATTATTAAGATTTAAGTTAAATGACTACAAAACATCGAAATATTATTTTAAACTCATCTTGTATATTTTTATCTTTTTATTTTAAGTTCACTTGGTTAATAATACTAATTAAATCGAGTAGAATTTTATGCAGATAAAAAGAAAAAGAACAAAATATATAGTATATAGATAGAGCAAAACATATAAATACGATAACATCAACTTCAAAACTTTTATTGTTTTCATAGATTTCCACAGCATATTAAATCTCTATCATAGTTCTAACAATATTACAAAACTTACAAAAAAAAAAAAAAGTACATGAAACTCTTGTAGAGCTACTTGGACAAAGATCCAACCACAATGAAACAATGGCACACGAACAACTGGTAGTTCAAATCTTATAAATTAAAATAGAAGTCAACTTTGATTTATGTGTGATTTTTTAAAAAAATGGACGTAATGGACATATTCTTAAAAAGTCATGTTACATTTAATCTCTAATCTTATAATTTATCTTTTGGGCCTACCAGAAATTTTTATTGGGCTATTAATAATTGGATTTAAACAATAGATGATCCATTAGATTTGTAGATAGTATAAATTAAATAAATATAATTTAATGTTGTAATACTATACTTCTATATGTTAAATATTTAAATACTTGTCGATGTTAACTTTTAAAATTATAAAGTTTTTTTTTAAATAACAAAAATCATATTATCTAACAATGATTAATCTTTACTACCTTAAACCATTGAAAGCAAATTTTAAACTATATAGTTTATTTTAAAATTAAAAAAAAATATTTAATTATTTACTCGATAATATAAATCTATGAAGAAAAAAGTTTAATTTTTTAAAAAAATTTTAAATTTGTGAAATGTTACAATGCCTTTGAATATGACAATAAAACAATATTTTACTAATCTTTTTATATATATAGTTACGATTTTAATAATGAATTAATAATCCAAAAATATATATATAGAAGAAGATACAAACACATGTGAAAGTTTGAAACAATATATTCAATAAAAAAATATACCATAAACTTATTATTTTTTTAAAATTGATAGACACATATATATTATAATATATACCAATGTAGAATTGAAAAAAAAATATTTATATAAAAATAAATGAAAACAACAATCCGCGATAATATAAATCTATGAAGCAAAAATTTTAATTTTTTAAAAAAATGTCTAAATTTATGAAATATTACAATATATTTGAATATGACAATAAAACAATACTTTACTAATATTTTTATATATATAATTATGATTTTAATAATGAAATAATAATCCGAAAATATATATATAGAAGATGATACAAATACATGTGAAAGTTTGAAACAATCTATTCAATAAAAAAAATATACTGTAAACTTATTATATTTTAAAATTTGATAGACACATATATATTAAAATAAATACCAATTTAGAATTGAAAACAAAATATTTATATAAAAATAAATGAAAACAAAAATCTGCGAGGTTGCGCGGAACGAGATCTAGTTAATTGTTAAAATATCCTATAGTCACACATCTGTTTTAGCAAAACCGAAAAATTAAAGGAAATATGGAAAAGATAAATCATCTTTTAAGAAAACAAAAGAAATAATTAGGATTTGTTTGATTAAATTATCTATCTAATAATATATTATTTAATACAATATGCATAATAAGAAACGTAAGGGTTGTTGAAACGTGGCCTGAATGAATAAATTGCTGTGAAAGTAATGGAAAAGTCTATTTTTATTCATAACATAGAGGTTCCTTATATAGAAGATTACACCGTCATAGATAAATGGAAAGATTACAAATCATAATCTCTTGGTTATGAGTCATCCACAATCTGGTTCATAACACTCTCCCTTGGATGCCATAACCATTTAGAGGTTGTAATGTGCTTTAATTTTGTCTCATTAAAACCTTACCAGGAAAACCCAATTGGGACAAAACCATGGTGAAGGAAAAAGAGTACAACACACATTCCTCCCCCTGATTTGGACATTACTGAAGGTCCCTTGAACCTCTCCAATTTTCTGCAATCCGTGGGTGATGAAGATCTTGGGCAGAATATGCTTCGTACTCGAACATGATAGTTGGTTCTTCTTTACCATCGGTCATGCCACAATCTGATCGAACATATTGAGTCATCGACCTCAAATACACACACATAAAATCTTGGATGATGTTGCTGTGATATGCGTGTACCACCATGTGTAAAACATAACCTGTCTGAAAACAAATCAACAAAACTAAATAACCCCTCTTTGGGCTGGTTAGTATAAAATAAACCAAAATCAAAGACTTCTTCATCGTCCTTCTTATGAACCAATCAGATCAGTGTCTAAAACAAGACTTTTGCATCGTCCATCTCAGGACTAAATGGACTTCTTTATTGTCCACCTTTGGACTGAATGGATCAGTGTCCAAAACAAGTGATCTCACGCCCATATACTAGATAATGGGTGAGACTGGTTCATATTAAATCTCTTGAGTACCATTTTCTGTATATACTATTTGATGCACAAGGATTTCATTGTTAATGTACTCAAGCTGTAATCCCAAACAAAACTTTGTTTTCCAAGATCTTTCATCTCAAACTCTTTCTTGAGATATTTAACTGTTTGGAAAATTGTATCCAGAGGTTCCTAGGATATTCAGATCATATACTTTGATGATTATCAATATTGTTCCCGAGAACTTTCTGTTCTTTCAGCTCAATACCCTCCAGTACTTTCATTATCCAGTGGACCATATAAATATGCAGTCACTACATCAATTTGCTGCAATTCTAATTTTCTCTCTTATATAGCCAGACTTATGAGAAATCTAAAAGTAGTTGCATCCACCACATGGGAGTATGTCTCCTCATAATCTATTACTGGTCTTTGTGAGAATCTTTGTGCAACATCAGCTTTATATCTCTCGATTTCTATTCCTCGCAAGACCCATTTATATCCACTGGTTTTAACATCATATGGCGTCTTAATCATATGGCCAAATACGCCTTTCTTCTTTAAACTATTTAACCCCACGTTTCCATTCCATCCAATATGTTCTACGAGTGCGCACTCTTATATTGACGTGGGTTCATGATCCTCGCTTATATTCATAAATTCAAGTGCTACCTTGTATGCAAATAAATCATCTTATGTCGACATTCCTTATTGGTTCCATTATGTTCCAGACATGATATAATCGATTGAGATTCATTATTATCAGGACCTTTAATACTTTGCAGCTTGGCGTCCCAAGCTACATTGTTTGCTACCTGTACCTTAGAGCCGGCCGGCCTTATCTCCATGTCTGGGATCGTTTTCTTAGTAACCTCGGATTTGGATTTTAATTATCATTCTCTGCACCTTTCTTTTGTTTCCGAGGATTCTTATCTTTTGGAACCTATTGGTCTACCACGTTTCATACGTTGTCTAGACTCTGTAGCAACTTGACTGTGTCTCTTCTTGGACATCAAATTCGTTGGTGCTTTACAAGCTGGTTTATATATGACGTAGTCATTTCTTTTCGGGTCAGCAAATGTGTCTGGCATTTGATTAGCTAGCTTTGTAAATGTATAATCTTGGGACGTCTATTTCACATTCTTTAGTCCGAAGATCTTGCCAAGACATTGATGGTTGATTTCATTCTATTTCTTTTACCATTCTTTTACCAGCTTTATTATTTTTCTCCTCCTGGTCTTAAAATAATCCGTGTACCTGGCCTCAAATATAATCACCAATAGTTGGCTCAAAGTACTTTATTATTGTGGGAGAATGATATCCAACATCTATCCCCATCCTCCTTTTGAGGTCCCATCTTAGTTCTCTAAGGTGGAGCAATTAGTACAAAGACAGCACATCCAAATGTCTTATGATGGGGTATGTCTGGCTCTTGACCCGTTAATAATTGTGATAGGGGATATCTATGCTCACTAAATGGCCTGATGCGTATTAACTTAGGTGCATGTAAATTTCGTGTGGGCCCAAGCTGTGAATGGAAGTTTTGACCTCATAAGTTATGGTCTATCAATCATCTATTTGCGTTTTAAAAGATTTCGGCCAAGCCGTTCTTGGTATGGATATGTATCACAGAATTGTCCACACTTACCCCCATGGACATATATACCATAATCATTTAAACGCTTGGGACATGTATTCACCAGTATTATCTAGACATATAGTCTTTATTATGAAAAAGGGGCTCGTAGCCGTTTTACTGGTGATGACCTAATGAGTTTCCCTTGTGTTCATGCTACACACGTGAGATTCATTGGGATAACTTTTCTTATCTTTTTATGTGTGCCTTTTGAATATCAATTTTTGCATCATGTTTGGACCAGGATGGTCAATCCGGTCGTGCCATAAAGTGTATATTTCTGCAGGCTTTTAGCCTCTATCATACTGATCTATGCATAGTCTACGCCAGCAGAGAATGCAGGTATAGTCTTTAGGACTTATTATGGCCTTGGACGATTTTATACATATATCTGAAGGAACTATTTGTTTTCTTCGCCCATTGTTTCAATATGGAAACAATTCATTCTTATATAGCTGCTCTTGCTCTTAGATCTGGGTGAATATAAGGCATCACTGATTTCTAGATGCATACCCTTAGGCAATAATATATTAGCCTAGCCATAGTCTTCTTTCAGACTGGCGATACCTGCTTTAGTAATTATATTGGCGTTTTTCAGTGTACTCATATAGAAAAATCATTCATTCATTTAATCTAAGCAGACAATGTAATATAAATAAATTCAAGGAGATAAAAATCAGAGAAAATATACAAGCAAAGCAATCACACAAGTTTGATGTCGAAATCAGATTATCAACTTGATTCTTTTAGGCAATAATAAGTCTCATATTCCATAAGATCATCTTGATCATGTTCAAAATTATTTTCACCATTTTTATAGACCAAGTGGGTTTCAGGATTCTTCCCTTTCAGACTCTCTTTGGGAGTCCTTCATATCTTAGTCAAATGGTTCCCCATTCCACATATATGGCACATTGATTTGGTCGAGCTTTGTGGTTTAAAGGATATACCACGACCACTGCCTTAACCATGGCTCAAATTGGGTTGATAGCCACGGCCTCTGCCATAGTGATTCCCACGGCCAAATATGTTATAGTGGCCATGGCCACGTCCTTTCCACCCTCCACGGCCATGGCCGTGTGGTCTATCATTCTGGACGTAGTTACTTTTTTTTTCTGCGGCCTTATTGGTATCAGGTAATGGGGTTAATCCAGAAGGTCTCAATTCACTGTTTCTCATCAGTAACCCATTATTTTTGCCCAGCTAGCAATAGACTCATCCACAGACTTATAGTCCTGGATTCTGGGATTCCTCCAATCAAATAGGGCCTTTGGTAATAGCACCGTTCTTTAGTGATCATATCTCGATTTTTTAACTCTGTCCAAAGGTCCAGAGGATTCTCTATAGTCAGATACTGATCTTTGAGACTCTTAATAAGATGATGGCTAATAATTAATATTGCCATGTATCAATCTTTCTCATTTGGTATTATCGCCTTTTGTGATTCATTCACCAAGTCCTTTGACTTTAGGATAAACTCAGTATCCAGTGCCCATTTCAAATAATTATCTCCTGAGAGATTTAGGGCAGCGTTGATTTTCGACATCTCAAATCATATATCAATCAATTTTAGATCTCATAAAATATTTAACATACGGCCATAAACAAGACATGCTATCAAGTCAATACATTCCTAATAAGCAAACAAGCCACACGGCCAAAGGTGATATAATGCAATAAGGCCACACGACCAAAGTGATATATGATGCATAATAAGTCACACAGATTTATCAAGCAAGGGTATCGACCAAACAAGCAATTTCTATATGTTTTCATGCGGCCATATGGTTATAATGCAAACCTAGCATACTGATTCTATATGTACATGAGTAGAATTATGGAACCTTAATTTAAAACAATCAGATCATGCAAAGGTGATAATAATCAGATCATGCGCATAACATAAACATGTCGGTCAGGATGATATATGATGCAAACTGGCCACACGGCCAAGTAGATATGCTGCACTCAATCTTAGCAATCGGATTCTATATGTGCAATGGTAATATTAAAACATTCAATCAAGGTTTAGCAATTAATCAATCAGTTTCATGTATGAGATTTAGCTAGACTAACAATCAGATTCAATTAGGTTTTATCAAGACTAGCAATTGGATCAATAATCAAAAATAATCAAATGGATTCAAGCATTACACAATTTAGGGTTTCGATCCAAAAATAGGGTTTCAATCATGAAAAACCAAAACAATCAGTTTCAAGGCTGATTCTATCAATTTTATTAATCAGTTTCAAGGCTCATATTTATCAGTTTCAAGGCTGATATTAGCAAGATGGAATCAAGCAATCTGATTTTAGGAATACACAAATTAGGGTTTAGGGTTTCAATTCGAAATTAGGGTTTTATCAATCGTGCTGATAACGTGTTGTGAAAGTAATGGAAAAGTCTATCTTTATTCATAACATAAAGGTTCCTTATATAGGAGATTACACCGTCATAGATAAATGGAAAGATTACAAATCATAATCTCTTGGTTATGAGTCATCCACAATCTGGTTCATAACATAAATCTTTAATAGATCTTATTTATTAGAGGAGGAAAAATTAGGAAAAGAAAAAACGTTACGTGGGTGGGTATCTCGAACCTTTTACCTGAAGCAGAGCACTGTAAGTTTATTAAGACCACTAGACCAAAGTGAACTTCACAAAATTTGGCGCCCCAAAAATATCTATTATTTGTGGCGCCTAAAGCCCTAACTTTATGGACTTCGGCCCTGCAGGACCGGCCCTGAGTTTCTGTAATAGGATATTAAGCCTGCAAACAAATTTTAGATAATCATAGTTCTTAAGATGTATATACACTGTACTATGATATATGTTTGTGGCCTATGTGGTGATTATATCATGAAAAATCAATATCATTCGTACAAATTTCTTTAATAATAAACAAAATAAATTCATTGATATAAATTATACAATTTTATAAATAGATAAAAATTAATAATCGTGGATTAGATGGTGGATTAGTAACAAATAACAAAGTAAAAAAGCATAAACTATTATATATTAATAGTATTGAACATCACATGAATACTATAATACACAATATATAACACCAAAAATATTCAAAAAAAAATTCAAAAAATATTAAAATAATTAATATCAATCAAAGTAAAAAATATATAAAAATGAAAAAGATAATCGCACAAATAAACCGGAAACCACATATCACAACCGAACCGAACCGAAAACCAAAAATATAATTGGGAAGCAAAACAAAGTTATAAAATATCATCAAATCATAAAATTTTAATTTAACACATATATTATAAATATAAATATAAATATAAATATAAATAATAATATAATATAAATAATCCCGCGCAACAGCGCGGATTAGAATCTAGTTCATCCGTTAATATATAGTACAATCAGTTCCAAGAATTAAGGGATCTCCCTATATACATTCGTAGCTTAACTACTGCAAAGAATATTAAGAGGAATATTATTCATATTCTATCATTGCTGTGAACGAGGCCACGAAGCCTTTGAAGAAAGTTATGAGAGGCATGGTAGATAATTTGGAGAAAAATAAGAAAAACGTGAATGAGAAGGAACCGTCTGATACGAAGGAGATGATAGAAGGATTGGCTGATCGTCTTCAAAAGATCGAAGAAAGGATGGATTTTGTTGATCAGTCCGAACAATGAAGTTTCTACCGCTGGTAAAACTGGTTCTCTAAAAGCCGAGACAAAGAGCAATTCGTCTGATGATGAATCATCTTCTGATAAGGAACCTTGTAAGAAAAAAACTAAATTGGATGCCAAGACTCGTTTAATGGAGAGCACTGGTGATGATAATAACGAGGAATCTGATGATGAAAAGGAGACTTACCCTTATAGTCATGGTCTTTATGTCGGCGATCGTTTTGTCGGTGGCTGTGGTTTATGTCGCATGTGTTGAGGTATTTGTGGCAGAGGAAGAGACGTTGCTATCTTTAACGTATAGGAGTGAAAAAGCTTTCTTATTAGAAGACGACGAAGAAGCAGGATCTTTGGTGTTTTTTTTCTAAACTAATGCAACTTTTTTTTTTTGAACTAATGCAGCTTTTTTTTTTTTGAAGTAATGCAGCTTTTTTTTTTTTGAACTAATGCAACTTTTTCAATACTTTCTTTATTTATGGTTTTTGTCTTTTATGTCAATTTTGAGTACTTTTTGGTGTTGAAAACAACAAAGATAAAAAAAAATATAGCTAGACAGAGTTCAATTGTTTTTTTTTGCGACAAAGAGTTCAATTGTTAGGTAGTGAGAATTTGATAGAGCACATGTTAACGTCCGACGAAGCGAGTAGCAAAGCATCAAAAGCCAATTCACAAGTCCAAATTAACACTTAATTCGTTTCGGTCCTATCTTAATGTTTTAGTTACATTTTTGTCTGAATGTTAAATGTAATCCTACTAGTGGGTGTGGGTTTGCCAATCGAGAAATCTCATTTATGTTCTTGTATGGTAATCGATCTTACATTCTTACTCTTATGTGATTACACTACATTTCATGAGCGTTGCTCACCATCACTGTCCGATCATTTATTTCAATAACATCAGATGACAAGATCAAGATTTACTTGAACACACATATGAACCTATGCTGAGCTGAGGGAGCTTTTTAGCAAAGCGGATTTTGATCCATACCACCCGCTGCAGGGTTGCTGCTTGGCCCGCGGATGGGGCTCTGATTTAGTCTGTTTCTTCGTTAGCTTTGAAATGAGTATGTCTCCATCTTTTTTCCCTAACATGTATAAACTGATCCCAAGAATTTTATAAGGTTTAATGAACAAGAAAAAGTCAGATTATTATCCCAAAACGTATGGAGTCAAACGAGTATTTGCCTCTTACACAAACACTGAACTAAATCATGGCGAGAGCTAATAAGAATATGATATCTCCAACACTGAAGTAAATGACGATCAGAAAACGCATCTACTTACCTCAGAGAGTGTTTGTAGAATTTGATATCCCACCAAATTAAAACATTTAAAAAAAAAAAATGTTTCAGAAGTATTGAGCAATAGATGATACAAAATTGATAGTGACTCGTAAACTGATACAAAACTAAACAAGAATACATTTAGCCAGAGAACCCACAAAAAAAAAAGAGTTTTGCTTTCCCTCTATGTAACGTCTATAGTAACCCCCTTTGATCTTCCTCTACTACAAAGTTCATTTATAACATCAGAGTATGCAATACCCTCAGTGTTATTAACTTCCTCCTTCGATTCAGCATTTTCATGCGCCTCTCCCTGCAAACTCTGTTTCGCCGATCCAAACTTTACAGAAACTTTCTCCAACAATTCTTCTGCTTCACTCAGCTTACCATCTTCCATAAGTGCAGTGACAATACTGTTGTATGTAAACCGATCAGGCTCTAGTTTTTTCTCCTCCATTTCTGATAAAAGATCAAACGCTTCTTTCACCTTCCTGTCCTTGCAGAAACCGGAGATCATCGTGTTGTACGTAACCGTATCGACCTCTCTCTCCTCGATAAGCGAGTTGAAGAAATTGAGAGCCTTTTCTGTCATTCCCTCCTTACAAAGACCATTGAGAAGAATGTTACACGTGTAGCTATCAGTCTTGAAAGAGTGTCTGACGCTTTCGTTATAAAACTCGAACGCTTTCTCAACACGTCCTTCTTTGCAGTATCCGAGGATGATCGAGTTGAAAGTAGTGTCATCAGGAAGCAAACCGCTCTCAGCAAGCTCATCGAACTTCTCCATAGCTAGCTCAGTTTTCCCATTGTGACAGAGACCTCCAATTAAAGAGTTAAACGTGCTCACGGTAGGGATGATCTTTATCTTCTTCATCTCTTCCCACATCTCTAAAGCCTTCTCAACCTTTTCTTCCCTGAAGTAGCCTGTGATTAACGTGCCGTAACTAACCTCGTCAACAATGTACCCTCTCTTGCGAGCACTATCCAGCAAATTGTGAGCTTCAACAAGTTTCCTCTCTTTGCACAAAGCATCAAGAATGGTGTTAAGTGTAATGGTATTCATCTTAATCCCCTTCTGCCCCATCTCACGCATCATCTCAAGTGCACCATTCAAGTCTCCTGCTTTCAAATACCCTTTTATCAAAGTATGATAAGTAACTCTATCAGGAGAAAACCCATGCACTTCCACCGATTCCTTAACCTTTCTAATAACCTCTTCCATCTTCTCTTCTTTGCAAAGCCACTTAAGAGATATGTTATGAGTCACTTGGTTAGGTTTAACTCCAAGATTCACCATTTGCTCCATCAACTTCTTAGCTTCCAAACTCCTCCCCAACTCAAAACACCCATCAATCAACGTGTTGTAAGTAACCACATCAGGCAGTAACTTCAACCCCTTCATCTCATCCACCAGCTCAAGAGCTTCCTTGATACTTCCCTCATTGCACAGCCCATTCATCAACATGTTATAAGTGCGAAGATCGGGTAACATGTTGGTTTGCTTCATCAGCTCCACAATCTGAAACGCTTCCTTCAACGAACCTAATTTACAGTAACCATAGACTAGATTATTGTAAGTATCCTTATTAGGCACCAAGCCGTTCTTATTCATATCCAACAACAGCTCCTTAACATCATTCAAACGCCCCTTCTTAGACATGGCTTTCAAAATCGTATTGTAGGTAACGTTATCAGGCTGCACACTGAACTCACTAACCATCCTCTCAACCATTCCTACAGCTTCTTCGAGCTTCCCTTCTAAGCAATACCCATGAATCAACACATTGAAAGTCTTCGCATTTAGCGAGACACCGAGTTTAACCATGTCGTCAAACACTTGTCTAGCGTTTGCGAGGGAGAAGCTTGAAGGGTACCTGACCAAGCCGATGAGAAGAGTGTTGCAAGTGAGAGGGTTTGGTTTCAGCTTCAGACGAACCATCTTCTGGAAGATCTGTAACGCCACGTGAGGCTTCCCGGCTTGAAGGTAAGCGCCGAGGGAAACGTCGAGGAGGGCTTTAGAGGGAGGAGGAGAGAGGTGGAGATTCGGGTGGAGGAGGGAGTTGGAGAGAGAGAGCGGTCCATCGGAGGAGGTTTGGATGTGGGAGACGAGAAGGGACTTGGCGTCGGCGAATTTGTGGTGGGAGATGAGGGAACGGACGACGGAGAGAAGGGGGAGAGGGGAGTCCGATGGGAATGCGTCGGGGGTCGAGGTTTTAGCCCAGTGGAAGAGAAAGAGGAGAGTTTCGGGTCGCTTGGCGAGTGAAGGAGAGGAGAAGAGAGAGAGGAGGAGAGGCTGAGTGATCTGAGGGATGTAAGGGTTTAGGGTTTCGAGGATATGGGTTTTCTCCGATGTGAGGATTGATGAAAGGGTTTTTAGTAATTGAGATTCCCGTGGCTTCATTGTTGTCGGCAGTCTGATTGCATCGTCGAGGAGAAATGTTTGAAGCTTTTTCCTTTGTGATGGCTAAACCGTAACAAACCGAGACTTTTGAACCGGAAACTGGAGACGCTCTTGTATTTCATTGTGATGGCTAAACCGTAACAAAGCTTATGAAGCTCTTTTTTTTCTTCTTCTTTTTCTAATTGTGTAGTTGTTCTCATGAAAAATGCATTAGTTGATTTAATTAGAGATCTTCATAGCAACTACCAAGACAACGTTCAGGCACAGTAATATTCAGATACGGTAAAGCTTGTTAAACCCACTCCTTTTGATTATGGAAGTGGTCATGTCAATCCAAGTACTGCCCTGGATCCTGGTCTTGTTGAAGACTTGAAGTACTTGTTGAGAGTATATGAGATTGATTGGTAGGGATGTCATTTTTATAGTCCTTATTCCTTGGTTGAAGGCGTTGGAGGGTTGGCCTATCTGTTCCTTAGGTTACGAGCTTTAACTTTTAGATCGATAACGTCTCCATATTATTTTTTTTTACTTCGAGACCCTTAGTAATAGAGAAGACACAAGGTCAGAGTGTTTCAGAAAAAGCAATATGCTGTGTTGTTGTTTGGTAGTGAAACTAAGCGGAGTTATGTCTGGAAACTGTTTAAAAATTAAAACTATATGAATGTTAAGACCGAGGGTCTGAAACAAGAAGTGACAACAAAGGTTCGAACTTTCTGTATTGTCTCCGAGTATTACATGGTTTCTTCATGAAACAAGGGGAAAAAATACAGAGCACTTGTCTTCCTGGAATATGTATACACCACCCATCAAACGCACTTGCAAAATCTGTCTTACTTTCATTGGATCTAAAACATGAACCGAACACAACAAAGTATCTCTTCTCTTCTGCCTCTTCTGGTTTAACATGTCCAATTCTGCCCTCAACATTCAAAACTCTTGATCCTTGCGCACAAGACGCTCAGCATCTCCAAGCTCAACTTCAGCGCCTTTCATTTCCATCCCACCCTGAAACATCAACTCTATTTGCTCCAGCGACTTCCCACTCGTCTCCGGGACTAGCATGTACACAAAGACAACCGAGAGCGCAGACACAAGGGAGAATACAAAGAACGTTCCTCCGACAGTGATGGCGCGTGACACCGATAGGAAAGACATGGCCACCAGACCGCTGCAGACCCTGTTCCCGACAGCTCCAAGCGCTGATGCCTGCGCTCTTAGCCGTAACGGGAAGATCTCCGACGTCAAGACCCAGCAGACAGGGCCCATCCCAATAGAGAAGAAAGCAACATTCCCGCAAACAAAAAGAAGCGCCAAGGCTATGCCAAGCGTTCCTTGGCCGAGAAACGTGAGAGTGAAGCTTAGACTAAAGAGACACAGTGTCATTCCAATTGTGCTCACGTAAAGCAGCGGTTTCCTTCCAACGCTATCGATCATGAAGGTGGCGATGAGTATGAACAACGTTTTCGTAATCCCGACAGCAACAGTTGCAGCGAGCAGCTTGGTCTCGTCTTGTATCCCTGCCTCTTTCAGAATCTCTGGGCTATAGTAGACTGTGGCGTCGATACCTGTGATCTGCTGGAAACACTGGATCCCAAACCCAACGATGAGCATTTTTCTTACAGTAGGAGATGGGCTAAGAAGCTCACGCCAGACGGGTCTCTCCTCGCCGCCTTCTGTCTTCGCAGCCGCCAGTTGTATCTCAGCTAGCCGCTCCTCCGCTTCGTCGTCTCTCTCATTCGTCTTCATGAGAACCTCTCGTGCTTTGTCCACTTGACCTTTCAACACCAGCCACCTAGGCGATTCAGGTATCACACACAACGCAAATCCTATAAAGACCGAAGGAAGGATACCAACTGCAAGCATGATCCTCCAGCTGATATGCACGGAAAGACCAGAGAAGGCATAGTTGGAGACATAGCCGAGCAAGATCCCTAAGTTGATAAAGATCTCAGGGAACGAAGTGAGGAAGCCTCTAGCCACCGTGGGAGATATCTCCGCGATGTAGACAGGAGCAATCATGACGCCAAGTCCGATACCAATCCCAGCAAAAGTTCTTCCGATCATGAGAACCTCGAAGGAAGGAGCAACCGCCATGACGGCAGCGCCGGTCTGGAAGACAAGAGCAGCCAAGGCCATGGTCCATTTCCTGCCGATGGAGTCAGAGGTTCTGCCGCCGGCTAAGCTGCCGAAGAGAGAGATGATGCTGAGGCTGCCGATGAGGACTTCCGTCTGCACTTCGGTTATGTTGAGATCCTGCTGTATGAACAACACCGCACCGCTCATTACACCAACATCTGGTCATCAAAATACCAAAAGCAGAGGACGGACACCGTTTCTTGTAAGCAAAACAATTAAAAAGAAAAAACAGAGGAGAACGTCTCTATTCATTAGACGGTTGAGACTAACCGTATCCGAGAAGAACGTTGTTCAAGGACGCAAAGAAGGCGCAGGCCATAACGTATTTTCTGGATCTGCTGCGATGATTATCCTCCGCGTCAGAGTCCATTCTCTGATACTTATTCCTCTTGTTTCCGATAGAGACCGCCGGAAAAACAGAGCCACCGTCATTTTCTACCGCCGGAAGAGTCATTTCTCTTCGCCGAGGATTCAGACGGAGGAACAGAGCAGAACCGGTTCGCAAAAGAGAATTTCAGACAACGAATTTTTGTTAAGAAATCCCGCGGATGTCGGGAAGGGCAGCAGATCTGAAACGGAGACTAGAAAATTATCATCTCCTTTGTGTGTTGACCAAAATTGGTGAATTTTCTTTTCAAAGAACACAACTTGACCCAAAGCCAAAGGTAAAGACTTTGTCAGTCCTTCATTTGTTTAGTGTTTACATTAAGTCATTAACACGTTAACACTTACGTAAAAGTTATATTAATTATTAAGAGACGTAAAGAGAAGGTTAGAAAATTATAACTATACATAATCAAAGATAGAATGGACCTTTCAAGGTAACAACAGCTCATCTTTTTAAGCTACCTATGAATGATATCTGTCGGTGGCTTTTCCAAGTTGATTGGAACTACAAAGACAGGCTCAAAGACGTGGTGGCACCAACAAAAACTCTCCTTCATGTAGAGAATAAGTATAGAAGGGTCTTTTAGTAAATATGTAATCCCTAGTATATACCTCTTGTATACAGTATAAATATTGTGGTATACATTCTAATAAACTTAATTCAGTCAATACATCTATATGGTATCAGAGCAGTGATACCTAGGGATCTTTTATTTTCACGCCGTCAAAGAATTTTTTTTTTTTTCTACTGTTCATCGTCTTCTTCACGTCTCCTACGATGTCAAGCTCTCCGGCGACTTCCTCTGAAACAATTCAGCTGTCTGATTCCCCTCACCTGCTCAACATTAACATGACAAACGTCACCAAGCTTACGGCCTCCAATTTCCTCATGTGGAGCCGTCAAGTCCACGCCCTACTCGACGGTTACGATCTCGCCGGACACATCGATGGCTCGACGATACAACCGCCTCCGACAGTCACCACCGATGGTGAACTCTCCACGAATCCAGAGTACACTCTCTGGAAGAGACAGGACAAGCTGATCTACAGCTCATTGCTTGGAGCCATTACGGTCTCCATTCAACCAATCCTCTCGACGACGACAACATCGGCTCAGATTTGGGAAACCTTGTCTGCGACCTATGCAAAGCCGAGCCGTGCTCATATCAAACAACTTCGACAGCAAGTTAAGGCTTGGACCAAGGGAACCATGTCCATCGATGAGTATGTTCAAGGTTTCACAACACGCTTTGATCAGCTGGCTCTACTAGGGAAGCCATTTGACATTGAGGATCAGATCGAATACGTTCTTGATGGTCTTTCCGAAGAATACCAACAGATTGTGGACCAGATCGAAAGCAGAGAGACGCCTCCATCTCTTACGGAAATTCATGAAAAGCTTCTCAATCATGAAGTTAAGCTGAAGACCAAGAACACTACCTCTACAGATCAGCCGATAACAGCTAATGCAGCTCAGGTCCGGAACTTCTCTTCCAACAACAATCGCAGGAACTCTCACAACTCGAACCGGAACAATAACAGAGGACAGCAAACTTGGCAACAACAACAGCAGTTTCCACCACGCTCCGACTCAGCCCCGCGCGGTTATCAGGGTCGCTGTCAGCTGTGTGGTCATCATGGACACAGCGCACGCCTCTGTACTCAACTCCAAGGGTCTTCGTATGCGCCTGCTACAGGGCAGCGGTACAACACACCAGCCCCAACCTCCTGGCAGCCGCGTGTGAACATGGCAATGGCACAGTCCTACAATCCGAACAATTGGATTCTCGACAGCGGTGCAACACATCATCTCACCACCGACTTGAGCAACCTCGCACTTCACCAGCCCTATACTGGCGGGGAAGAGGTCACTCTCGCTGATGGATCTACCATTCCAATCTCGCATACTGGTTCCTTTTCCTTAAACTCCCAAACTCGTCCTTTCGCCTTAAACAATGTCTTATATATTCCAAATTTACAGAAAAATCTTATTTCTGTATACCGTCTGTGCAATACTAACAATGTGTCTGTTGAATTTTTCCCTGCTCACTTTCAGGTGAAGGATCTCAGCACGGGGGTCCGATTGCTCCAAGGCAAAACTAAAGACGAGTTGTACGAGTGGCCGGTTACATCCCGCAATACCATCACCCTATTCGCCTCACCCACACCGAAAACCTCTCTCAGTTTTTGGCACTCGCGCTTGGGACACCCATCCTCTTCTATTTTACAATCTGTTGTTTCTCAATTTGCTTTACCTGTTTCTGATTCTTCTCAAAAACTTCCTTGTTCTCATTGCCTTATTAATAAAAGTCACAAACTTCCTTTTCATACAAACACAATCTCTTCTTCTCAACCCCTTCAGTATATCTATACAGATGTCTGGACTTCTCCCATTACTTCTATTGATCAATACGAATATTACCTTATCTTTGTTGATCACTTTACCCGTTATACATGGCTATACCCTCTCAAAAAAAAATCCCAAGTGCGCGAAACCTTCATACAGTTCAAAGCCGTTGTGGAGAAACACTTTGCTCTGCCTATCCGTAATCTCTACTCCGACAATGGAGGAGAGTTTTTAGTGTTGCGCCCGTTCTTAGCAACCCATGGCATCTCACATTTCACTTCGCCACCTCACACTCCTGAACACAATGGCATTGCGGAACGGAAACACCGTCACATAGTTGAGACTGGTCTGACTCTCCTACATCAGGCTGCAATCCCAACGCAGTACTGGACTTATGCTTTTGCTGCTGCGGTGTACTTGATCAACCGCCAGCCTTCACCGGTGCTCAAAAATCAGTCTCCATATGCAAAGCTCTTCAACAAGCCGCCTAACTATCTGAAGCTCAAGGTGTTTGGGTCTGCATGTTTCCCGTGGCTCCGTCCATATGCCAAAAATAAACTGGACAACCGCTGTCTACGATGTGTGTTCCTCGGCTACTCCCTTTCTCAAAGTGCATATCTGTGCCTTCACACTCCAACTGGCCGCATCTACACGTCTCGGCATGTCACATTTATTGAGTCGGAGTTCCCATACACCCCTCCTTCCACCTCAACAACCAGAGAAGAAGAGCCCGCTCAAACCACTTTCGCACCACCTACCATGATTCCTATCTCAACGCCTACACTCGTACACTCGTCTTCAACACCTCCCCCGGGCCAGGATCCTCACCAGACGACTTCGTCGTCAACTAGTTCTGCTTCTGCAGAGCATGATAATGCAGTGGGTTCAGGTCAGAGTTCACCGGCCACATCGTCAGGTAATGTGCAGACACACCAACCCGACATCACCACCACAAACTCCCAACCCTCTGTCTCAAACCCGCAACCTGAAGCAGCTCCCTCCCCGGTTCCGAACCCACAACCAGAACAACACAATGCTCACCCTATGAAAACCCGTTCCAAAAACAATATCACCAAACCAGCCAAAAAGCTAACTCTTTTAGCCCACACTACCAAACCTATGATCCCAACGACCCTAAACCAGGCCATGCGAGATGAGAATTGGCGTCGCTCCATGAGCGCTGAGTATGATGCTCAAATTGCCAATCATACATTTGAGTTGGTTCCACCGGCGCCTTCTCAGAATGTTATTAGCTCAAAATGGGTTCATACAATTAAATATTTGGCTAATGGTGATATTGACAGGTACAAGTCGAGATGGGTGGCTCGTGGTTTTACACAAGCGTATGGCATTGACTATGCAGAGACCTTCAGTCCCGTTGTGAAGTCAGTCTCCATCCGCCTTGTTCTTCACCTAGCCGTGACGCGCAACTGGCCGATCAAGCAACTTGATGTCAACAATGCGTTTCTCCAGGGCACTCTCTCTGAAGAAGTCTACGTCTCCCAACCACCAGGCTTTGTTGACCCCGATCGACCTCATCACGTCTGTCGTTTGAAGAAAGCTTTGTATGGCCTCAAACAGGCTCCCCGGGCTTGGTATCAGGAACTCAAATCTTTCCTTGGTCAAATGGGGTGTGTTAATTCTTGTGCTGATACATCGGTCTTCATCTACCTACATGGTTCTCACGTTCTCTACGTCCTCGTCTACGTCGACGACATCATCATCACCGGTAGCAGCCCTTCTTTGGTCTCTGCGTGCATACATGTTTTGGCCTCTCGCTTCTCTCTCAAAGATCCCACCGACTTACATTATTTTTTGGGAATTGAAGTCACACGCACTCGCACTGGCCTTCACTTGATGCAACGCAAGTACATTGTCGACTTGCTCACCAAGCTACATATGCTTGATGCGAAGCCTGTCTCTACGCCTCAAGCCACCACGCCAAAGCTCTCGCTATCGTCAGGTACTCCACTTCTCGATCCCAAGGAGTACCGGATGCTCATTGGAAGCCTTCAGTATCTCACTTATACTCGCCCAGACATCGCTTATAGTGTCAATCGTCTCTCGCAATTTATGCATAGACCCACTGACATTCATTGGCAAGCGGCAAAGCGCATCCTTCGCTATCTTGCAGGTTCATTGTCGCATGGTATCTTCCTCAACAAACAGTCACTTCTTCATCTCCATGCTTTCTCTGATGCCGACTGGGCAGGTGATACCGACGATTTTGTTTCCACAAATGCCTATATTGTGTACCTCGGTTCGACACCTATCGCATGGTCCTCTAAGAAACAGACTGGTGTCGCACGTTCCTCCACCGAGGCTGAGTACCGCTCAGTTGCAAATACAGCAGCAGAACTTTGTTGGATCTCGTCTCTTCTCCATGAACTTGGTGTTACCATACCTTCAATACCTACTGTCTACTGTGACAATGTAGGTGCTACTTATCTGAGTGCCAACCCGGTGTTCCACTCGAAAATGAAACACTTAGCTCTTGATTTTCATTTTGTCCGCAACAATGTTCAGTCTGGAGCTCTTCGTGTCACTCATGTCTCTACACGCGATCAACTAGCAGATGCATTGACAAAACCCTTGGCAAGATCACGGTTTCAAGAACTTATGTCCAAGATTGGAGTGATCAAACTCCCTCCACCTTGAGGGGGTGTGTAGAGAATAAGTATAGAAGGGTCTTTTAGTAAATATGTAATCCCTAGTATATACCTCTTGTATACAGTATAAATATTGTGGTATACATTCTAATAAACTTAATTCAGTCAATACATCTATACTTCATTGACATATTTTCCTTTTAACTCTGTATATAGACTTATCTTGCAAACTTTGAATTCACAGTTTCACACAAGACACAAATCTGACTTGTTAACAAATTAAAACAGTGGCAACTTCATCAACACAACCACAACCTTATTAGTAATAGGCTTATTGTCTCGCATGTTCCATGCCAAAAAAAAACAATTTCTTCTTCTTCTTTTTCTAATATACAAATTCATCAATTTGTGTTGTTGAAGTACACTTCTATGTAGCCACATTCCGTATTTGTTGGGTTTCACTGTCTACACAGATGGTAACGAGGCAGACCTGTGATGCGAGAGTGATACTAGTTTTATCGACTTTTTTCCAATGGCGTTATTCTTTTCAACGTCTCGTAGGAAATTGATGTCAATAATGCAAAAGAGTATATGCTGTTGCATTGTCTCCTCAAAGAAGTCAAATTCCTTGGCCATATCTTGACTAACTTTAACGTAATCCATTTGTTCACTTTTAGCTTCGTAGTTGCCACTATATTGGCTAAACTACAAGTTACACATTACAATATGTTTGAATGCGTGTTGCTCTCTTATTGATGTGGCCAATCATGACCCGATGATGAATGCTTCGTATTCGGCTTCATTGTTAGAAGCGGCAAAACCCATGCGAAGGGACTGCTCGAATAACTCTTTGTTGGGATATTGAAGATATATACCAACTCCATATAATCTATGTGAGGATACTCGTCAACTTGTAAGTTCCACTTTGCAGTGGGATGCGCTAAGTTTCTCTCAAGCTCTGGTGGTATTTCCACAAAAGTCGGCCAGTACCTGAGATTTGACACTAGGTCAGCTTCAGGGGCTCATATTGTATGTACTGAGCTTGACCGCCCATTCACTAGTCGATAAATTGTGTTGGACTCTGAAAAATGGTTCTAACTGGATGGTTAGTGAGTACAACAATAGTATGAAACTGAAAATATGATTTCAGTTTTCTTGATGAAATGATGACGGCGATTCGAGAGTTGAGTAGCGTGTCTCGTAATCCATCATTGTTTTGCTGACGTAAAAGAATGGTTTTAGCCCCCCCCCCCCCCCCCCCCCCCCCCCCCCCACAATCTTATCTGACAAGCAAACTCCTAACAACGGATTTTGAGACTACGATGTAAAGTTACAATGTTCCGCCATTTTCTGGCTTCATTAGCATTGAAGGTGTAGTCATGTAGATTTTGATCTGTGAGAAGGCATCTTGTCCCAAATGTATTTTTTTTTGTTTCCTAGAAAGCCATGCATTATAAGTTGGCCGTGTGATGAAATTTTTCAGTGCTGCAAAGCGTCTTGTTAATTGTTGCACTTCTCAGATGTTCTTTGCACATGGTAGATAAATAATTGCTGAGATTATTTTTGATTTTCCTTGATTTCTTGTTGTGTGATAAAATAGCTAGGAACTCACCAAATGTTACCTCGAAAGTGCATTTTTACGGGTCAAGTTTCAACCCATATTGATTGAGGACATTGAAGCATTCTCACTTGTTTTATATGATATGTTGCTATCATTGACTTCACCATCAAGTCGTTGATGTATATTTCCATCCTTGATTTGAGTTTGTCTGCAAACATTTTGTTGACAAGTCACTGATATGTGGTTCATGCGTTTTAAGGCCAAAACATCATCTTGAAGCAATATGTGATGCTATTTGTGATAAATGTCATTTTCTCCCTATCATCGGCATGCATCATGATCTAATTGTAACCTGGAAAAGCATTCATCAAACTGAGTAATTGATTTCATGTGGTTGCTTTAACTAACGATCAACATATGGAAGCGGGAAGTTGTCTTTCGGACACTCTTTGTTCAGGTCGGTGAAGTCGATGTAGATTCTACATTTGCATTCTTCTTTTTAACAACTATCGCTTTTTCAATCCAATCTGGGTATTTGACTTTCTTGATTCCTCCCAATCCTAACAGTTGGTCGACTTCATCAATGAAGCCTTTTGCTCTCTTTGGGCCAATTTTCCACCATTTTTGTTTTATTGGCATGAAAGTTGGATCAGTTTTTTAACTCATTCGTCGTGATGGCTTGATTGATTCTTTTCATATCGCTCATTGACCACACATTTCTATTAAGGAAGGAGATGAGCTCGTTCTTTGATTTCGACATGTAGCTTTGTGATGATGGTTATGCTTTGTTATAAGTTAGCTTTGTCAATACCGACTAAGGTGATGAGTTCATGTTTGGATAATTTGGTCTAATTGCGGTTTGATGACAAACTTTTCTTCTGCTTGAACTCGGGTATGAAGCATCTTCGAGCGGCTCTTTGGTCTCCTTTAAAGGTATAGGTATCCCAATCTTTCATCAGAAATTTCACATATTAATGGTATGTTGAGTGTACAATCTTCATGGAATTGATACAAGGGGTCCCTAGGACCACGTTATAGAGCGCTGGTATGTTGATTACATAGAATTTGAGTAATTTGGTAATCACTCCGGTATAAACATTCAATTTGATGGTGCCAAGAGCAAGGTTGATGTTCAGTTGAAACCGGTTGATGGTCGAGCATAGGTCCATTAGCGGATGGAAAGAATGCTTAGCGTGAGTAATCTGGAAGACAATTTGATATTTTCATACCAATTTGCATACTTAGGAGTGTTTCCTTAAAGAGCAAATAGACGGATCTGTGGGTGTCGATTAAGATATATGTAACTTCATAGTTCCCTATTAGAAGCTTAATTACCAATGGGTCATTATGAGGAGTGTCGATGTCGATGGTATCAACTTCTGTAAAAGTGACATGAGTGTCGTCCTCCGGGTTATGTGGCTATTTTGCAGGCTGTAACGGTTTTGCGTTGATACTGCTAAATGGAGCGTACAAAATTGTTGCACTCTGATAGGTCACCCATGATTACAATGATTTGAAAAATGGCGTTGGGTCGTTCCTCCTTTAGGTGCCGCTTGTGGAGCAATGGAGTTTTTTGGCGCAAGTTTTTTCTCTTATCGCAATGTTCTTTCTATTTATATTCTTATGCATGAGATCATTGGCTCCGAGGTTACCAATACGCGATCTCTTAAGATTATTATTGTGCAAGTCGTTGCCTTCATAATCATCATTTTCGGAAGAGCTTTGTCGGTACTGGATTTTTTTATTTGTTCGTAAGAGAGAATCTTCAAGTGGATCAAGCAGAGGTTCGTCTCGAAGACGATCTTGTGATCTTTTTCTTATATGAGTTCGAGATCTGTTCCAAACGGTTATATGGCATTCAATGTATGATCATAGTTCTAGTTATACCTCTCCTTATTGAATATAGTTATAAAAGCATCCATGTGGTCAGTGCACTATACGATATTGTGGCCTTTACGCTTATGATATGTGCAGTATTTGACATTATTACACCATCAAAATCATTTCCTCTGTTTTCACTGCCACTTGTTCCATGTCGATATTGTGGCCTTTACGCTTATGATATGTGCAGTATTTGACATTATTACACCATCAAAATCATTTCCTCTGTTTTCACTGCCACTTGTTCCATGTCGTTGATAGCATAACTTATCAGAGCCTATCCAAAGAGCGTATCTCAATAACCATAAGTAATATAGCCATTAAACTAATTTTGACTGACATCTAACTCATCAAAGAATCACTAAAAAGTGGAATTACCGGAAAATCTCCACAGGCCAAGGAGATATGGTATATACAAGTCAGATCATCTTCCCAACACTCGATGTGCCATATTTTGCATATTCAAGTCCATGTCAGCCCAAAACTAAGAGTGACCTTCGGCCGAAACCACTTGGCCATATAAGGAGAGCCCTTAAGGAGTCCAGAAATAGAAGAACCAAACTCAGAACCCGAGTAAACAAGAAGATCCGTCTGGTTTACGAAAATGGGTCAAACCGAGATTATTTAAGGAAAGCCTTAAACTCCTTAAGTTTATGCATGCCTAACGTATATGTGGAGCCAGGATATCAAATGCACTGTATAGAATAATTAAGAGAATTCCTTATCTGCACCCGAACCTAGAGGATCAGGCAAAATCTAATGCACATCCACTTTCCTTATCCGGACATGTTCACACCATTCAGAGAGTTCATGCAACAAATCTTTGAATCAAACCAACATCTGTATTTTTCATTATGGAGCCTAAAGAGTATGTTTTGAAGGCTTATTGACTGTGGCTATATCCAGAAGCTGTCCAGATACAAAGATCCCTCAAGTTTTCTTTGGCTCAAACACAAATCAAGCCTAACAGCTATATTCTTTGGACCCATTAAATAGTTTGCCTTAAATTTTTTAATTTGAGTATTGTGTTTCATTAGTCATTTTTAGACTTTTAGATAGTTATGTGGTTGAGCTATATATAAATCTGTAAACTGTCTTTGTAGAAACCACCCAAGAAATTACTATGGAAAATCCAGTTTTTGCCTTTGTGAAAATAAGTTCTTCTAAATTTTAAAGTTTTATGAGAAGTGTTAGAACTCGTTTATGCCAAAGTGGTGTGGACCATTTTTCCGATGGGTTTTTCGACAGAGAGGTCTGTCGGAAAACCAGAAATTGGGCACGATGTAATCGTCACCGTGAACACTGTGAGTTAGTGTATTTGTTTGTCAGAATCAATGTTGTTGTGAATGAGAAATGGAGATCCAAATTATATGACTTACAAAGTTTGTAAAGTTTTGAATTTGGCTAAGTATATAAACTAGCAAATATACACTTTGGATATTTGAGTTTGAATTAGAATATAAAATGGTTAGTTAGAATAAATATCTAATAACTTATTTTAAAATCTAATTCATGAATAAAAAGAAATGTAAACTCATATAAGAAAAAGATCATTGGCGTTTTTGTTTTTTTAACGTTGGATAATTATGCTATTACAACTATGAGATCATTGGTGTTAGTCAAACATACGATATCTTCTTCTTGAAAGCTAACATTACCAAATTGATTACACGGGAATAAAATTTCCTTTATGTTTATTAAAGGTTGTGTACGTTAGTGGCTCCATATTAAGTGCAAGACGTGTTTCATCTTATTATAAAGGAAGAGAAACAATTGGTGTAGTCTCTTTCTTTATACAGAGAAAAATAATACAATCCTCGTATTTTCTTTTTCCTCTTTGATTTTTATTTTAAACCTGAGAGTACACACAAAACCAGTTTCGTCAGGCTTCTGATAGAGTGACGTAAAACAGAAGATTTTTTGCAGTTGTATCCTGAGACTCATTACATTATCGAACTGTCGCACTATGGGACATATTTTGAGTTAAGGAAAGAGATAATATCTCGATTCTGCGATTGTATCATCTTTTTCTTAATCTTTGGTATAAATTTATCAATTTTATTATTTACAATATTCAGTTCTCCGTAGTTTATATAATACGGTTCTATTAGTCTTAATTCAAAATATCCGTTTATTGTTTTGCACTAACTGGACTGATTATTGTAAAAGTTGTTTTTAAAAACAGGTTATGAAAACATGAATTAGAGAATTCTTGAAACCGGAAAATTCAAGATGCGGAAATATTTTTTTTCATCTGAATTTTTATTTATTTCTTATTAGAGTTTTCAGTCAATTGTTTCTTTTGTTGATGCGTGTGAAAGATATATTGAAATCTTGGTTTGTATATAATTGTAAAGAAAAGCGTTTTGTATATAAATATATGCAGTTAATATGCTTTGATTAATATAAAGTTGTTGGTGAGGGAATTGTCTTGTAAAAGTACACAAATAAACGTCCCTCGGTTTTAACTAACGAAGCATAAATATATGACTATAGACTTCTTCGTGTCTGCTTGAATCCGTGATCACTTAAGAAAGCAGAGCAGAATGCTCGATGAAAATATCTGGAGTCTACGTGGACATGGTCAAACTTGATCCTTCTAAGGGTATGTGAGCATATCTATCAGTCACACAAGCTATTCACAATGAACTGTAAAGTTACTATCATGATAACATATGTCTCTTTTACCATATCTCTTTTACCTGACAGTAACAACCTGCTGCTGCATTCTTTCTTAGGAGCTTCCGTATTTATCTCCGAGACTGTTGCTTCTTTCATAGTAACCATCCCTTTTGAGTGCTTTCATACGCATCGGCTGGCATTTCAACTTTATCTTCTTCCGATGTCCGAGGGTCACTTGTGATCTCTACAATTTCCGTTGGCAGTTTTACTGCTGGTGCATCGTTGTTGTCACTATGAGCTGGTTTCTTCTCGCCTTTAGATGCAGCAGATGTAGTAAGAAATCGCCCCTTGGGAGGAGGACAGCGTGCAGACTCCAAATCTACATTACGGCGATGATAGTTTAGCAGTGACGACTGATAAAACCAAGTTTAAGAACTCATGAATTGAGATAATGACTAAAATATAAATAGATGGATAAAAATACAAAACGCTAATTTCGGTCGGTTTATCTTCAGAAACTATCATTATTTCGCCGGCTTTTTCTTTGTTTTTATTTTTATTTTACTTTTTAGCCACATTTATATTTTACTTATGTAGTAGATAATAATAGGTTGACAATTCCTTTCGTTGATTTATGTTCTTTTGGCTTTTCAGATTTGCATAGGCATGTTAGAGATGTATCTGTTCGCATCATCATAGAAGGCGATCATCTCTGGCTCTATTAGCAATAGCATGCATAGTAAAGCTATTTCTATTAACACATGTAGTTGGTGGGGTCTTTAGCCGTTGTAATGTTTCTTTGAACACACAGTTAACATTATACATGCATTTAAAATTTAGTAAAAAGGTTATTTAAATGTCTTTGAGGAGACTGAGCTATTTAAATGTTTGTATAGCTTCTCTTTGCCCTTGTAACCTAGGAGGGAATGTTTCTCCGGTAATCGGAATTTTGTACTGTTTCAGATGCCCCATTAAAGGGTTTAATGAATTTCAATTTTTTTTAAAAAAATAAGTGACCTCCTAAATCTTCTTTCGTGAAACAAAGGAGTATAAGTGGAGAAGCAGATAAAGCCAATGGCAGAAAATGAAAAAAATTTGAGTCACGGCGACTATACAAAGATCTCTATAGTTTATATAAACGCCAAACATATCAATAGATGGATAAAAATACAAAACGCTAATTTCGGACGGTTTGTTTCCTGAAACTATCATTATTTCACCGGCTTTTCTTCTTTGTTTTGAGATTCTGTAAAATCATCCGTTTAAATAGCACTAATAGTCTAGAAGACCCAGGAAAAAAAGACCCATTTTATTATAAAATAAACGTTCACTAAATAAACATATGGACTGAAGTATGAGACATTAATCAACTTTCTGAAAATCTTATTATAAGAGAACCTCTTGCTTAGCTGCTTAAAAGGTATCAAAAAGGTAATTTCTTCCTAAAGAAAATGGCTGAGGCAAATAAAAGATAATTCAACTATATAAACCTGCAATCAGGGGCCATGATTCATGCCGCATATTGCAAACCAAAACGCTTATCGGGAAGTCCTTCTGAGGGCCTCCATATCACCCTCTCAAATAACCCGGCAGTGGTGACTGAGTGTGGGTCCTTCTCCTCATCTCATCTAGGGGAAGATTCAACTCTATATCAGTCAATCAACAAAAAATGGATTATAAAGCAGACCATAAATTTTTGTACTTTAAATAAATTAAGACAAAAAAAATGCAAGAGTTATTACCATCAACGTCAAGAGACCATCAAAGAAGCAGTCAGACTGGTATGAAATCATAAAATTCTCTTGCCCTGCAATCTGGCAAATCACATCAATAGGATCAATAGATGAAATACCCTTTTTGACAATTCCTTTATTACAAATAATTACAAAAGTGAGACAAATTGAGATCCTAAATTACACAGTATTAAGTTTTGAGCACAAAGTAACTGGAGGTGGAGGATACATATTAAGCTTACATGTCAATATGGAGCCGCGCCACAAATTCACTTTTACGCCAATCCCAGAAGCAGAAAGTCCGACCAAGTCGTCGAAGGATGGCTGATTGAGCAAAATTAGCAGCAGATGAAGACATTCTTGAGGATCAAATGAAATCTGCGCCGGTTCAAAGGGGATGAGAGTAGATATGAGATATTCGTCTCCGGCGTGTAACATGAGCTATATATAAAGAGGAACTCCAAGTCGGTTAAGAAACTCACCATTAATGATGGTCTGAGTTAACACTGGAAGATGTAGAGATAAAGGAAGATGAAGAGTTAATGAATTTAGTGGAGAAAGTAGAAATGGATACGTATGTGAGCGAGGTGAGTCGCTACAGTGAAGAAACCCTAGATGCAAGATGAAGATGACGACGTAGAAGCTTATTTGGGTCAGAATAGGGGTTTAATAAACTTGGGTCTCCGCCACTTTAAACAAAACATATAAGATGGGTTATAAATGGCCCACCGATTCTATAATATAATGGGCTGGAAATAAACGATTTTCTAAAGTTTCGAAAGTTTTTAAAGTCGTGCTGATATGACATATTTGTAGAATCTGATTGGCTCGAATTAATCTGCTGATGTGGACACCATCTTTGTTGAACATATTCTCCTTTTATTATTTGTTTGATAGTATGCCAAATTCTCTCTGCTTATTGGTTTAGAATCTGTATTTTATTTATTTATTATGAATTGCATATCCTTATTGGCTACTAGTTTTCTCTGAAGTTGATTACTAGTCATGCGTTTATGATTTGGAGCACTTAAGTTTTAGTTTAATTTACAGGCTCATAAAGCTGAGTAAATAAAAGCGTTATTTGTCATATGTTATTGTTTTGACTTGGTTAAAAATGATTATTTGATTTACTTATCAAGAATGCGTAACGTTTTTTTTTTTCTCGTTTCAGATTTTTGGAGAACTTAATTATTAAGTACATGTTTAGCTATGAGAAAAAGGAAAAAAAAAATCAAGTTTTTAAGTATACTGATACTATAGCTATAAAAAACATTTTGATTTTTGAGAGATCAAGTTGTATTGATGGAAATGGATTTTGTGAGTCGACGCCCCAAATTAAATTTGGGAGAGGTCTGCCACATATAAATCATTTACCATAGAAAATAAAATGTGTTGATATTGATAAAAAACATTTATATTTCATCAACGCTTAAATGCAATTTGTAAAAAGATCGACTATGCAAAAACAATGAGAATTCTAAGACCAATATGACTGAAACTGACATGTATATTGTAGTTTCTAAAGTCAATATGGTTGAGAATAACCATATAGAATGGTAATTTTTTTTATGGTACAAATAATATCTTGTAATGATATGTATATTTACTAAAAACCAAAAATATGTTTTGGAAAAATTCAAATCATATATACGTTGGATTTATAAATCAACTTGAGAGAACTATGAAAATAGTTGTATGTAAATGTGAATTTCTAAAAATGAAACACATTTTTTAGGAAAGTTGTAATAATTTTTGAAATTGCTTTTTATTCATTTAAATCTAAAGGAGTTGTAGATAAATTTTCTAAACTCTTAAGAGATATTAAATGTAAATATGCATGTTTTGAGTTATCTCAAGAAATATGGGAGAAATTTTGCTTATCGTATAAAGTCGTTGTCAAAAGGCCAAATGAACTTAGGGGGTGTATTGAATTGTGGATTTAAAGTGTTTTGGTTTTGTTTTAAAATCCCATGTTATTTAACTAATGATTTCTAATTTTTTTCTCAAATCTTATGTTATTGAATATGACATTTATTAAAGTCATTACAAATCACTTGCAATCCATTGTTATTCAATTAACAAATTATAAAAACTAAATCAAATTCACTGTTATTGAAATACACACAATTCTGAAAAGAAAAAACTAACAAAGGGATTTGAAGCAAACTTTTTAATGATTTTTAGTCAAAACTAGCATATACAAATCACACCTTTATACCTGTTATTTGACAAAACCCAAAACCAATATAAAAAATTGGCCAAAGAAATCGATGATCCATATCTCAAACGCTACGACTCCACCACAATCTCTCCCAAAGCAGTGTCTACATCAGAAAATTTCGCTCTCTATAACTCTCTGTTGACCTGAATCTCTCCGCACTTTTTCTCACAAGCACGACAGTGACGATGAAGCTTCTGCCACATTCGTCGATTCCTTATCATGATTCTCAAACACGTTGCTTCAACTCTCAAAAGCTTTAGGAAGTATTCTGTGAGATTGCTCCAAATATGCAAGCTAAAGTAGTAGACTGGATATGTATTTTGATTGAACAGAGAAGAACTTCTCTGCTTCAACTCTCAAAAACTTTATGGGATGTTTTAAGAAAAAATAAATAAATATGATAGGCTTCTTTTCTTTACTTTTTTTTTAACTAGCGTTAGATTGGTATATTTATATATATCTGTGTATATAAGATCAGTAACATGGGAAGAGGCTTGCAAAACTAAGGATAGGATAGGTGCATCAATCTCTCTTTTATTTATCAAAGTGAGTATTCTTTTCAATTTACTTGGTTTCAGATTGGTTTCATTATTTTGTGTACTTGTCATGAGTTTGGATGATGTTTGTCTATGAATTTGATTACGATCAATTTAGAACTTGTTAATTCATTATTTTTAGATATGGTGTTACAAAGACTATAGATTAGTTAGTTTGATTCTTATAATCTCTATGGTGTTAATATGACTAGTTGCCTTACAAATAATGGGAGATCCTAAAGACGTAAAAGGTAAAGGTCAATACCATTCATGGTCTGAACCTGACACAAGTTGTTATTGAGGTTACTAGTCGATGCAATCATCAAGGTTTTTGTGATGCCAATGGTAAATTCAAAAATTTGATGGTGGAATCCAGAATACTTACAACTCTACAACAAAAACTTGGATTTACAAAACCTATGGTCAGTATAAAAATAGGATGAAGATCTTGAAGTCTAGGTACCAAAGCTTTGCAATTTTTTTTTTTTTTTTTTGTAGTTCTGGTTTTGGGTAAGACTCTGAAACCAAAAAAAATCAGAGCATATGATGAAGTATAGAATGTGTATCTGCACGAGAAAATTATGTGATTCTAACAGTCCTATCAATTTGAAGAAAACGAGAGACAAGTGATATTGATTTTGTCCATGTGATAGATGATGTAGAAGGAATAATACACCAGCAACCATTTTAATATCACGTTCTTAAATAATTGAACAAAATATATTAGTAAATATCAAATGATCTAAACCACTCTAAAAAAATCTCACCCAAATCTTTTTTCTTTTTTCCAAATCCCATATTCCAAATCTCTTCAAACTCTAGTTTTTCTCAAATCCAATCAAACTATTAAAATCCATAATTCAATACACCCCTCTTAGTGATAGTTATCACAATATGATTTTTTTTAGAAAAAAAAACTAGTGTCATACACTGAGTTTTGTGTATAATGGTTAATTGTATTTTAAAAAAAAAATGACAAAAATCATTAGACAATTGATCTCGACTAATCTGAAGAGATTATGTTCACTGTGATGACAACCTAGGATCCTTTTATTAAAGGTCTATCATGAGATAATATTGTTATATCATCAAGAGGAATGGGTTAAAGCCTATGAATTAAGATGAGGTTTGACGGTAACTCTACCTAACTGACTGGAGATCCCAAGAACTAGGTTCAATAAGACAACTAAGTCAAACAAAATCTGCCAAAAGCACTTAAGACTTCGGTCTATACCCAGTTCCTATGATGATTAAACAGTGCTACATGTAAGTAATAGATGATAAGCATTTACTTTTAATGATTTGTGTCCATTGTTTTGAGATATGAATGGAGTAGTACATGATACTCCTCTAAAGAAAAACCAATCGCAAATTACCTTGTGAGTGTGAAATCGGGCCGTTTCTAGGAGAATGAATGAAATGCTACATTCTCTAAGTTCACTCATGATTACCAGGAATGTTCACGGCCAAAATGAACACAATAGAGAATTTAGTTTTGTGATAGACTGAAGCTATGTTATAGCTATTGTCTCGGTTTACACCAAAGTCTGGGGGGTTCAAGACATATAACAATGACTGGTTCAAGGCTGAAAAATTGTCATGCAGTGGATTTTTTGTTCATATTCTCAAAAGTCCTTTTTTCTAAAGTTATGTATCTAGAGTCATTTCTATTCATGTGGGGGATTGTTGAAACTCGTTCTTGACAAAGTGGTGTGGACCATTTTTCCGATAGGTTTTTCGACGGAGATGTCTGTCGGAAAGACTGGAATTTGGGCACGATGTAATCGTCACCGTGAAAACTGTGTGTTAGTGTATTTGTTCGTCAAAATCGAAGTTGTTGTGAAAGAGAAATGGAGATCCAAAGTGTATAACTTACAAAGTTTGTAAAGTTTTGAATTTGGCTAAGTATATAAACTAACAAATATACACTTTGGATATTTGTGGTTTGAATTAGAATATAAAATGATTAGTTAGACTAAATGTCTAATAACTTATTTTAAAATCTTATTCATGAATAAAAAGAAATGCAAACCCATATAAGAAAAAGATCTTTGGTGTTAGTCAAACATACAATATCTTCTTCTTGAAAGTTAACGTTACCAAATTGATTACAAGGAAATCAAATTTCCTTTATGTCTATTAAAGGTTGTGTACGTTAGTGCCTCCATATTAAGTGCACGACGTGTTTTATCCCTTATATACTAAATCACAAGTCACATGACCACTAAAATTCTGACACATGGCAAAGCTTAAAAATTCCTTTTTTTTTGCAATCCAAATCTTCAACTACCTAAATTCCTGATTTTTCTCAAAATTTTCATCTCACGTTTTAGTTAACTTCTTCGTTCTCCAACTATTTTCTTCTCTATAAAATTTAAAAACTTACTGTTTTCTTCTCTATGCTTTATCTATCACCAAAGATTGTGTAATTTGTAATTGATTTATCAAAAGCAGGAGCCAGTTCACGTTAGCAAAAAGGATACGGCAAGTGCTTCATTGTTATTATATAGCGATGGAAAAATATGAGCAATCAATCCCACGTGTTCTTGCAATTCCAAGTCTCCTAAGTTAAGTTTCATGTCTGTTTTGTCAATTATATTTTAAAAAATTATGTTACGTATTTCTTACAGATGGAGAACACATATTTGAAAGAAGATGACAAGGGATTTCTACTATGTTTTGCCAGTAAAAAGATTTCATGAATCATCAACAAACTTGAAGCAACATCAAATATGACAGAAGGGGAAGATGCTAACAACGAAGAAAACCTGAAGAAACAAACCATCAATTCATTTTCAGTAAGCACCAGGGAAAAAGTTGCAGCAATTTATATCCAAAATTAAGGTAACAATAAAAACTTTTCTTATACTATAATCATATTGTCACGAATCCATTCAGTTTTTTTGTTATATGAATATACGAAACTACACATGAGGATGATAATTTTCACAATGTTTTAGAAAAAAAGGCAAATCAAACTTCATATTTTTTTAGAGTGGACAAGGTTTAATCAACTACGAAAATATACTAGGTTAGTGATAATTTGTTTCCTATCTTTCAAAATGCTTATTATACTTTTTCTTTGAACTATGTTTTTCGGTGTTGATATAAATGTTAACTTTTTATATTTCCATTTAAGTAAGAGAAAAATAGAGTATTTGAAAACATGAAAAATACAAGTATCTGATTCCAACCATATAAATTTCTGCACATAATAATATATTCTTTAAAAAAAATATAAAGCATCATCATGTCACGGAAGGTTCAAAATCAGGAATGGTGTATTAACACCACATTATAAAGTCAAAAACTTACGGACAATTACCACTACATTTAACACAAAACATGTGTGACTCGGGATATCAATGAAGAAAAACATAAGTTGAATTGTTAGAGGATAAAATGTAGTGTTAATAGAGGTTTTAATTAATGGATACAGGCTGTAGATTCCATACTACTTCCTCTGTAAAACAAAAGATCATATACTATGCTTATAATTTATCTACTGATCACATGCTTCTATAACAAAACTTGATTAATTCAGAAAAATAATTGTACCTTAATGGCTTCATGTTTTCCATCTATACTCCCAGTACTTCTCCGATATTAGAATTTCACCCGTTATTCTTGGCATAAGTTAACCGAGATGATCTTCAAATGAGTAGAATAACATAGATAAATAACCATCATTTATTTTAAAACAACACAGAAATTTTGTTTTACAGTTTCTAACCGCTTTGTTTCAATGCAACAACCGTCATGTTGCAATATTTGATTAAAATACTAATTTTTTTTGATTAAACGTTATGATAAAATAATTTAAAATACAATAACTTTGACCTGTGCGTAGCACAGGAGTAACACTAGTCTTATTATAAAGGAAGAGAAAAAATTGGTGGTCTCTTTTTTTTTACACACAGAAAAACAATACAATCCTCATATTTCTTTTTCTTCTTTGATTTTTTTTGAGTCTGGGAGTACACACAAAACCAGTTTCGTCAGACTTCTGATAGAATGACGCAAATCATAAATTTTTTTGCAGTTGTATCGTGAGACTCATTACGTTATCGAACCGTCGCACTACAAGACATATTTTGAGTTAAGGAAATAGATAATATCTCGACTATGCAATTGTATCATCTTTTTCTTAATCTGTGGCATAATTTTATCAGTTTTATTCTTTACAATATTTAGTTCTCCGTAGTTTTTATAATTTGAGAATCAGCTCTTGATTAACTTGACTTATCAAATCTTCTGCCAATAGAGCTTTTTGGTGTCTTCGATCCACCCATCTATTCTATTCAATTTCATTTACCGTAGTTTATATATTATGCTTTATATATATATATATATATTAAACTTGTTGCTTTTACTGAACCTTTAAAACAAATACATGAAGATTTGTAGAAATAACTAAAAAATGAATGACAATTCTGAGTATTCGGATCTTAATGGGTTTTAAACGAATTTATGTATTTCTCATAAGAAGGCAATAGCATTGGCCCGTTGACATTGGGCATGTAAACTATTTTCATAAGACAAGAGGAGTGAGCAGATGGAGATGTTGTTGCCACCTTTGTGTTTGTCGGGATTGTTTCTCTTTTATTTGATAGGTAATATGTAAACAAAATCGTTGTTAGTTGTATTTATCAGAGTTCGTAACTTACTCTGCTTTTTCGTTTAGGTGATTTCACTGATCTTCGTTGTCGTCTTCGTCTTCTTCGTAAGCATCTGCGAAAGTAAACCTAATCCGAACCCGATGATACTGACGAACCCTAATCCATTCGCGACTCCGTTCCAGCTCGTGTCCACCTGATCAGTTCCAGCCCCAAGGCGTTCCAGATCCTAGACGAACTCAGCTCCATCCTACATCAAGGACAGCTCGCGATCCGATAGAAGCAGCTCACGTCTCCAACCTCAATCCATTCGCGTTCCAGGCCAGCTCACGTCCCAGCCAGCTCGCGTCCCGATCGTGTCTACGCTCGAGGTTCATTCTTGGTGGTCCGGTTTCTACAAACAGCTAAACTAAAGGTATTTTGAATTCTAAGAACAAAATGAATCGAATTTGGTTGATTGTAAAGAATGAAACCCTAAAATATAATCTCTAAGATGAAATCCATAGGATAATAGATCAATCACTAAGCGAGTAAATCGAATCTCTATAATTTCGATCCCCAAACCCTAAAAATCGAGATTGATCCATGGATCAATTAAAATCAGAACCTTAAAGGTTTTGAATCTCAAATCAAATCCCTTTGATCTAAGATCAAATTTTCAAAATCCCTAAACCCTAATTCCAAAACTATTGATTAATTAAAACTGATTGATTGATTGATTGAGATTGAATTTGATCATCCTGAAATTGAAATTGCTTGTTAATAAAATCGAAACCCTAAAACCTTAATTCTGAAAATCGATTTTGATTGTTTGAAATTGAACATTGATTGGTTGATTTGATCACCTAGAACTATTGTTAGGATTGTTCAAACTCGAATCTGATTGTTTGGCTTGTTTAAACTAAAACCCTAATGACCTAGTTTAGATTATTTTAAAATCGAAATCTGAAACTACATATTAGGTTAAACTGTTCTAGACTTGATCATACTCGTGGCCGTGTGGCCTTGTTGCATTCATACCATAACTTAATCACATTGATTGATTGCAATTACACTTAGAACTTATTCTAGGAATGGTGTTGAATTGAATCAAATAGCCGTGTGGCTTGATCTTTGCTTGGCCGATAGGTTTGCTTGTTTTGATTGCATCATGAACTGATAGAAACAAACCATGTTAGGATTGCAATTACACGACAAACTAAATGCATAAAAACGAACTTGTTTGCATCCATGGCCGTGCGGCTTGCTCATTGGCCGTGAGGCATAGATCTTGGCTGTGAAGGCTTGTTTGATTGTTTGAACATAAAACCCTAATCGTTTAGACATTAAAAACTATTCCTAAAAGATCTAAAAATATTAATCTATAATTTCAGATGTCGAAAATCAACAACCTTGATTTCGCTGCCCTAAATCTATCTGGAGACAATTACCTTTAGTGGGTGCTCGATGCTAAGATCATCCTGAAATCCAAGGGACTCTGTTAGTGTATCACCGAGAACAATAATGCCAATGAAAAGGATCGTTACAGAGCCATCTTGATCATTTGTCATCATCTAGCTGAGAGTCTCAAGGATCAATACCTAACCATTGAGAATCCACTAGATCTTTGGAATGAATTGAAATCGAGATATGATCACTAGAGAACAGTAATCTTACCAAAAGCTCTGTTTGATTGGACGAATATGAGGATCCAAGACTATAAGTCTGTGGACGAATATAACTCTGCACTGTTTAAGATTGTTTCTAAAATGAAACTGTTAGGTGAAAGTATTACGGAACAGGATATGCTTGAGAAAACCTTTTCCACTTTCCATGCAAGCAATGTGCTGTTACAACAACAGTACCGAGAGAAAGGTTTCAAAACCTATGCTAATCTTATTTCTTGTCTCTTGCTCGCTGAGCAGAACAATGAATTACTAATGAGAAACAGTCAGATGAGACCACTTGGATCAGCTCCACTACCTGATGCACACGCTACAGAGGACAATAAAGAGTCCAACCACGTCCAAGGAAACGGCCAGCATGGCCGTGGTCGAGACAAATCGAACGGACGTGGCCGCGGTCGAAGATCCTTTGGCCGCGGGCGAGGAAATGGTCGAGACCATGGACGGGACCGTGGCTCATTTGGACGAGGCCATGGTCGTGGTCGTGGATATTCTTTCAAACCCCACCACTCGACTAAATCAGAGAAATACGTGTGCGATAGATGTGGAATGAGCAATCATTGGGCTAAGACTTGTAGGACTCCCAAGCATCTAGTTGACCTCTATCAAGAGAGCTTGAAAGGGAAGAATCCTGAAGCCCATATGACTTACCATGATGATGAAAACGACTTCAATCATGAGAAGGACGATCTTATGGATTATGAAACTTCAGATTGTCTAAAAACTTAATAAAAGGAATGAATGATTTTTTTGAAAATGCCAATATGATTTGCGGGTATGCTACACATTAAGGGAAATGGCCAGATATGTATAAGGGCAAGCATGTAGATGTTTTATATTCACCCAGAAAAACCCATTGAGATTATATAGAGATATAAGAATGAATGGTTTCCATATTGAAACAATAGGCGAAGGAAACAAAGAGTTCCTTCAGATATATGTATAAAATCGCCCAAGACCATAATGAGTCCTAAAAAACTATACATGCATTCTCTATTGATCTAGACTATGCCAAAATCAGTATGATAAAGGCAATAGTCATGGTAACCAGAATGGTTTACCCACGCAATTATACACTTTATGGTATGACCGGATTGGCCATCCTGGTCCAAAACATGATGCGAAATTGATATTGGAAAGGGCACAAAGAGTTATCCCATAGAATATCACGTGTGTAGCATGAACACAAGGGAAACTCATTAGGCCATGATGTCCCAATGCACTTAAAGATTATAGTATGTCCATGAGGGGGCAGTGAGGACAAATCCGCACATGTCCATACTATATATAGCTTGGCTGAATCCTTTTATAAATCTGTATTGGCCATTACCCATAGGTCCAAACTCTCAGTCTAAGGCTTGGGGACACACGAATTTACATGCATCTTAACTAATAAGCATCAGACCATTAAGTGAGCATAGATATTCCCATCTCAAATTTATTACGGGTCATGAGCCAGACATATAACATCTTGAGATATTTGGATAAGCCACCACAAATATATGTGCCGTCTAAGATGGATCCTTAGAAGAGGATGAGGATGGGGATATATGTTGGATATGAATCTCCCACAAATAATGAAGTACCTTGAGCCAAATATGGGTGATCTATTTAGTGGCCAAGAACACGGATTGCAAAGTTTAATGGATCCGACTATCCAACATTAGGGGGAGAAAATAATAAGCTGGTAAGAGAAACATAATGACATCGACCATCATTGTCTTGGCAAGATCCTCGGACTAAAGAATGTGAAATAGACGTCCAAAGATTATACATTTACAAAGCTAGCTAATCAAATGCCAGACACATTTGCTGACCCGAAAAAGAATGACTAAGTCATATATAAACCAGCTTGTAAAGCACCAACTAAATTGATGTCCAAGAGAGACACAGTCAAGTTGCTACAGAGTCTATACAAGATAGACCAATAAGTTCCAAAAGATAAGAATCCTCGGAAACAAAAGAGAAAGGTGCATAGAATGATAAAACAAATCCGAGGTCAAGGAAACCATCCCATACATAGAGATAAGGCCGGCCGGCTCTAAGGTACAGGTACCAAACAATGTAGCTTGGGACGCCAAGCTGTAAAGTATTACATGTCCTGATAATAATGAATCTCAATCGATTATATCATGTATGGAACATTATGGAACACAATAAGGAATGTCGATATAAGATGATACAAGGTAGCACTTGAATTTATGAATATAAGCGAGGATCATGAACCCACATCAATATAAGAGTACGCACTCGTAGAACAAATTGAATGGAAACATGGGGTTAAATAGTTTAAAGAAGAAAGGCGTATTTGGCCATATGATTAAGACGCCATATTATGTTAAAACCAGTGGATATAAATGGGTCTTGTGAGGAATAGAAATCGTGAGATATAACGCTAATGTTGCACAAGGATTCTCACAAAGACCAATAATAGATTATGAGGAGATATACTCTCATGTGGTGGATGCAACTACTTTTAAGATTTCTTATAAGTCTGGCTATATAAGAGAGAAAATTAGACTTGCAGCAAACTGATGTAGTGACTGCATATTTATATGGTCCACTGGATAATGAAAGTACTAGAGGGTATTGAGCTGAATGTACAACAAGTTCTCGAGAACAATATTGATAATCATCAAAATATATGATCTGAATATCCTAGGAACCTCTGGATACAATTTCCCAAACGGTTGAAAACCTTAAGAAAGGATTCGAGATGAATGATCTCGGGAAAACAAAATTCTGTTTGGGATTACAACTTGAGTACATAAATGATGGGATCCTTGTGCATCAGATGGCATACACTGAAAAGGTACTCAAGAGATTCAATATGGCCGATTGCCATTCTCTGACCAGTCCCATGGTCGTGAGGTCTCTCGGCCTGGACACTGACCCATTCCGTCCCAAGATGGACGATGAAGATGATCTAGGTCCCGAAATGCCATATCTCAGTGTCATAGGAGCTTTAATGTACTTGGCAACTCACACACGGCCTGATATAAGCTTTGTCGTGAACGTACTATCTAGGTTTAGCTCATGTCCGACCCAGAGGCATTGGAATGAGATCAAACATGTTCTTCGTTACCTGCAAGGAACGAAAGACTTGGGTCTATATTATACTAACCATAACAAAGATGGTTTAGTTGGCTTTGCTGATGCTGGTTATTTATCAGATCCATATCAAGCTCGATCACAGACAGGATATGTCTTTACACATGGAGGTACGGCCATATCATGGCATTCCATGAAACAAACCATCGCGGCCACTTCATCTAATCACTTGGAGATCTTGGCCATACATGAGGCCAGCCGCGAGTGTGTTTGGTTGAAGTCGATGACCCAACACGTCCGAGCTGATTGCGGGATGGCCGAGTGCAAAAAGCCAACCGTGATGTATGAGGACAATGCTGTGTGCATTGCTCAGCTCAAGGACGGTTACATAAAAGGTGATAGGACGAAGCACATATTGCCTAAGTTCTTCTTTACTCACGAGCTTCAGAAAGCCGGTGAGGTCCAGGTCGTCCAAGTACGATCCAGTGACAATTCAGCTGACCTATTCACCAAGGCACTTCCTACCTGCACGTTCAGGAAGCTCACGCATCAGATTGGGATGCGTAGGCTGAAGGACCTCCACTGAGGTTCACATCAGGGGGAGTAGTACGTGTTGTACTCTTTTCCTTCATCATGGTTTTGTCCCACTGGGTTTTCCTGATAAGGTTTTAATGAGGCAACATTAAGCGTATTACAATCCCTGTATGGTTATGGCATCCAAGGGGGAGTGTTATAAATCAATTGGTGGATGTTCATAACCGGCCCGATCCATAACCGGTCCATACACTTAGAGAGAGAGACGGCCTAACCCTAGAGAGAGAGAGGCGGCCGCGAGACTTGGAGAGGAGAGAGAGGCGGCCGCGAGACTTGGAGAGGAGAGAGAGGCGGCTACAACTTGCCTATTTCCTAATTCGTTTATGTTTATGATTTGTAAACTTTCCTATTATTGTATTTTCATTTATCTCTCTTGTAACCCCTATATAAAGGAAACATTTATTCATTAATAATATACAGAAACTTACAGTTCTAAATCCTTAAGTTTATAACAGTATTGTTGTTTTCTGTGTATTGTAATTTTCCTTCTTATACCAACCCTTTATCGTATTTATATTTGAGCAAATCGGATAACTTTTTTCTCTTTTATCCGCAAACTTATTTTTTTTCTTATGCCAACTTTTCATTTTCGATTATACAAGTGTTGAGGTTAAACGTATGCACCTAAGAGCATGTCCAACTATTGGAAACTCATATAGTATCTTAAACAAAACAAATAATAATATTAAAATGTAATATGTTTTTTGATTAATTTTTAATTTATAAAGAAAAATAAAACCAATCAAAAACTGTCATATGTGAAATCGAGTGCAGAAAATCTAATCCTCTTTCGTTATTTTACAATTGATGTTGCATATCTGGTTTTGGTGATTTGTGTCAGCTGAGAAACTTTTTTTTTTTGTGCATATGAAATCTTAAAAATAATTAAAACTAGATATTGACCCGCACAACCGTACGAGTGATTATTATAATTTTCACACATAAATATTGTTTTACATGATTAATTGTATATAATTTTAATATATACCATATTACTAATTGCTTAATATAACATTTTAAAAGACAACAATTTTATTGTTCACATGCAATAATTAATTTATTTGTTTTGAATTGTCATTGATAGCATATTTTCAATCATATGATACACAATTATAAATTGAAAGTCTTATTAGTTAAAGATCAAAAATTTAATTTAAAAGTGTTATATTAAATTAATATCGCAATATTAATACAAAATTGTACGTTAGCTTAATTATAATTACAAATTAATTAGATATTTAAAAGGTTTGTTTTAGTTAAAATGAAACGTACGTTTATTTTTTAAATAAAAACGAAATTAACTAAATATTTAAAAAAAATTGAGTAAAAAATGAAATGTACATATATGTTATAAATAAATAAGAAATTAATTAAATATTTAATATGTTCATTTTAATAAAAAGATACATATATATTTGTATTGTAAATTAAAAGATATGAAATTTTTTGTTCAGATACAATTTCAGAGAAATTATAGGAATATCTATTTAATTTGTTTGTTTTAGAATAATTTGATTAATTCAAATATTTATAAGAAAGGAGTCATTTAAATAACATTCTAAAGATGGTACAAAATTAAAAATCACACATGAATTAAGTCTTGACTTTTGTTTTAATAGTATAGATGAGCTGTAATACGTTAGTTCTTCAACAACGGTGATACATTTAAGAGATCAATATTTTTATTCGTCATTTTACAATGGATAAAAATTGTAGTATTGCGAAATGTTTAAACAATTTAATAAACGAACATTAGTATAAAAAATTTACCCCGCGCATACGCGCAGATTATCATCTAGTCGGTTCGTAATAGCTATAATCGGTCGCTGCTGTGTTAAGCTAACAAAAGTAGATATGGAAGCACTCTTTCCTTCTTTGCGGTGCTGCGGTGAAACAACAAAATATATGAAAATTGAATCAAACTGGTATAAAAATCTTTTATAATTAAAAATAATGAAAAGGTGTATGCAAAAAATTTAAAAATTTTAAAATTTAAAACGTTTGAAATATTGTTTTACAAATTTAAAATTTAAAATATATTGTTAATAATTGATTTTTATCTAAAAACGTTTAGAAAATTTGATTTTTTTTTCTAAAATATACTATTGCTAATTGGTAAAACTTAGCAATAAAAATATTTTAAAATATAAAAATATAATAAAAAAGAATTTTTTTAATATACTATTTCTAACTTGTAAAAATTTTTAATATAAATTTTTGTAAACGTTTCATATAAAATACGATAGTTTATAAAGTAAAAAATTTATATATATATAAAATTAGATGTTGTAAGAAAGTTTATAGTTTGGACAAAAATTAAAACATTTTGAAAATATATTTTAAAATACCATAATTAATATAAATTCTAATAATAAGTTTTTATATAGAAATTTTTTAAAAAAATTGATGATAAAAAATTCTAAAATTAACAAATCTTAACACTAACAGCACATATTAATCCTAAAACTAACAAAATCAAACACAAACAAAAACATTCTTAAACTACCATTCAATCTAACTTCAAAATCCCTAATTGACTTCCAAATCCCTTAAACCAACAACTTGAAATATATAATCTAACAATCTCTATTAAAAAGAAAAAACATACATGATTTGGAATGAATTAGAGAGAGATGGGAGAGAATGGTGAGAGAGACAGAGAGAGGTGATTTGTATGTTTATAGACAGAGAGAGAGAGAGAGAAACACTAATGAGGAAGAAGAAGTTTCAGGTAAATATGTATTAAGAATTTCCGACGAAATCTTTGCGTCGGGAGTTCTATTGTCACGCGGTAAACAAAATTTTTGGTTGTCTACTTTTCCGAGTTTTCTTTGTGGCCCCGGCGAATTCCCATTGGATTTTTGATGGAATTACCGACCTGTCCGATGGAATTCCCAACGGATTCCAGATGGATTGTGGTGTCAGGTCAAGAAAAATGAAAAAAAAACTATTGACAATATCCAGTTATGTTATACCATTGATATACAAAAATTTATTATCCTAACACTATATCAAAAATACCTAAAAACATTTTTTTAATATTATCAACGAATTATGTTAATCGTTTGTATAATTATACAAAATATTACTTTAAAGTTTGTGATTCAATCGAATTACCCTTAGGTGATGTTATTTTGAAAAAAAAAATACGGAGTGTTTACTACGTTCAAACTTGTTTTTACACTTATCATATAACCCGACAATCTAACCCCTAACGTTACATTTTCAAAACCCCAAATTGTTATCTCCCCGACGGAAGTAGATTTTTGGCTTCCGCTGGAATTCCCGACAAATTCCCAAAGGATATCATATTACATTATATCAAGAAAAAAACTAGAAAGAATATCATATTACATTATATCCTTGGTACACAAAATTTTATTATCCTCACACTATCAAAACATCTAAAACTTTATCGACGAAATTCTTTAATCGTTTGTATAAGTATATATAATTTTACCTTGAAATTTATGATTCACTGGAGTTACCCTATTATCTTGTTAAAAAACAGTGAGTGATTCCTATGTCTCATCTTGTTTTACACTTATTATATGACTCGATAATCTTTTTGAGACCATTAACCATTAAACTGTTATGTTTTGAAGATCTTAAATTGGTATTCGTCAGGAATTACCGTAGAAAAGAAAATATTTTTTCGCTTTCGTCAAGAATTCATCAGGAATTCCCGACTTATATCAACTTCTTTTACTTTTGTTGGGAATTTGCGACAGAGTACTTCCAACAGGACTAAAAGGTATGCCTATAAACAGTGCCGGCCCTGACCTCCATAATTTATTACAGTTTTAAGGGCATCAAATTTCCAAAAGTTTCAGGTAGTTCAGTGGTTCCTTAGTTGTGGAATGGGTCAAAGGTGTTCGATCCGAAGCTCACACATGGAATATTTGGGCGCCAATTATCTTTTGAAAATATTACACTATAAGTCAGTTTCTATGTTTATAATAACGTCATTAGACAGTTTCTGCTACTCAGACACTTTCCTTTCTCCTTTTCCTTTTTTTTACTCTATTCTGTTTTTCTCAACGTATTATACTACCCTTGTTATATTCTCCTTTATATATTAATTGAGAAACATTACAATATTATTTTGTAGCCATGTGTCACCCATGAGGATGAAATTCTGAATTCTTAGAGAAATATGTTTGTCCATCTTAACTTATATTATATTTTTTTATTAAACTAACTATTAAATTGATAAATAGTGTACAAAAGAATATTCTCGCACTTTCTTAAAATAAAAGGTACGGAATTGCCTAATATGATAAACATATATATGACAATTAATGATTATGAATAATAAATATTTGATAACAAATTTTGTATCTTAGCTCTTTTTTAATTTTATATTATTAAAAGATATTAAACAACCACATTAACCATATAATAAAAAAAATTAATTTTTTTCTTATATGTTATATTTTGAATTTTTAAAACGATTATAAATTACTAAAAACGTTAAATGTCTCACACTAAAATTTTGTGATCAATAGTTTAACTTTTTTGGTAATAACAAGATACAAATGATCATAAATCGTATGAATATGAAGTCTCATTTACTAGACATTCATATTATATATTAATATAATTTAAAAATAAACTATATAACATAGAAAAATACTTAAATATGATAATTTAAAATTTCTATTGAAAAAGTATCGAAACCTTAATATTTTAATTTTGAAATTTTCATTCAAAAAATCGCACATTAGAAATTTTGTGTTTATTATATGAGTATGAATTCTCAATACTAAATATTTATATTAAAATATACTATATATCTATATCCATGTCATTAAAATTTAGTTATATACCATATAAAATAAATAAAATGATTATTTTGATTTATTTACCAAAAAGTATCATAAATAAACAATATGTATTGTTTTGATTTATGTGTTTACTTTAATTTAGTGATATACATAATACGTAAATGAATAAAAATTAATAGTAATATACAAAAATTATTTTTATATATATCATTCATCCCGCGCAATTGCGCAGGTCTTAAGCTAGGTTTTTTTTTTCTTTTTCCTTATATCTCTTAAAAGTTAAAACAAAATCATTCCTTTTATTTTTTTTTACCTCCTCTTTCTCCTCCTAAATTCTTTTTTTTTTTTTTCTGTAAAACAAAATCATTTTAGAAGAAGATGATGACGATGAGATCAGTTTTTGCAGTCCTTAGTCAGCCTCCGGTACAGCCAGTCGAAGACGAAAATGAAGAAGGAGATGAGGATAGAGACAACGACGGCAATGATGACGAAGACATCGATTAGGACATATATGACGACATCTACAATGAAGATAGTGAAGATAAAATATGATTTTGAGATAATCGGTTTGTTTGGAGGCCTAAGCTTCAACGTTTGGAATCCTCAGCTCATCTGTCACCATGGATTTAACTATCGTTCCGGTAATGGGTAACTCCGATGAACTCGGTTTGTGCTTGTGGCTGCGTCCTAGTGATCTTAACGAGCCGGCTAAGACCAATTTTGAGTTCATGTTTGCTGATTATGATAGACTCATCGACTTTGAGTATCTAAACTATGTCCCCGTTCGGACCAAAACATAGCCTCTTTTGTTAACTAAAAACGACCAGTGTTTTGACATGGATTTTTGCATATCAGAGCTCTCTGCTTTCACCTACCCAGCTCAATCAACCAACCACAATGTAATTCTCCTCACTCGAACTCTTTTTATCTATGGTAGATGGCAATAGTCGCTTCGTTTACTACATTTGGATTCACCTATTATATGTTCAGTGTGTATGTACACTGTATAACACGAGTTGACTCACTTGTGTTTATGCTTGTTGGCTTCTTCACTTCATAATCAAAGCGAGGAGAATCAGTAGGGAATTCAACATTGCGAAGTTTCATGCTCGGAACAGATAAAAAGACAAAGTATAAGAAGAAGGAGAAGCCGGTCGGTTGGTGATAGACCAAGGATTTTACCCATCATTAGTCATGGTTTATAAGTGTTTTAAGATATATTTACTACTATATAGAGTCTATTTAGAGTAATTACAGGTTCAGGTAATTACAGGTTCAGGTACTAACTGGAAGAAAATGATGTATTTGGAGCTATTTGGAGATCTTTTAAGCTTTGCTGGAAATAGGAGATGGTCGACGGTCACCAAGAAATATCGACCGACATTTATCAACAAATATCGATCGATGTTGAGCTCTTCTCATCGATCGACGGTGAAGCCACCCGAGAGTTAATGACAAATTAGAAGATTTCAAGTTTTACAAAAGTTTCAATAATTACATTTTAAGTCCATGGCCACCTGTTAGGCTATTTATTAGGGTTTTGTATCATTTTAGGGGCAGACTTGCCTAGAGACCTTTTAGACCTAATTTGGAGGAAGCAAGAGGCCACCATTGAAAGGAGAGAGCTTAGGATTGGAGAGATAGATCAATACTGCAAATCAGAGAAGATCTTGAACTCCCTTGCTTTTACTTATTCTATTGCTTACTTTTATTGTTTATTTTATTTAAGTATTATTCAGATCATCATAACTATGTGTTACATGAATATGTCTGAGTAGTCCTTACTGTTAGATTTAGGTTTCTCAATAGGTTGATAAATGTATTACTGACACAAACAATTGTTAGGGAGTTTAAAAATATAGTTTTTCATCTAGTTGTACTTAAAGCTAAGTTTAGGATTGATCACCCTTTAAACTTAGATCTTAGGATTAATTGAGATCAAGCCATTGGTTGACTCAATACTTGAAAATAAACTAGTATGATCTAATTGACTAGATACAGACGAGAGTTAATCTAGTGAGTTAGAGAATATAAATCAAACATGTCCGTAAAGCTTTCTGGAAGAAGCATCGATCGACGCAGCGATAGCCCTGTCGATCGATATTTTGAAAGGTGTATCGATCGATATTCGTAATGAATCATCGATCGACACTTTCTCGTGATTAACATACGAGAGTTGAAATCCGAGATCCAAATTAGATAATCAGATTGGCTATATCTTAGTTTGAATTCAAGAACAATTAATATCAATAAACCCATAAAATCCCAATTTAAGTTTTACTTGTCATACCTGAGAATATACTTGAATCTAGCTATTCTCCCAACTGTTAACAACCTCAAAACAAATCAATCGAGCAATAAACTTGCTCACAAATCCATATACTGCTTTAAATCTTATAAACCAATTAATCTAAATTTATTTCAAGACCATAATCTATTGTGTAATCCTAGAGTCTGTGTGGATTCGATCCCGAAGTACTACATCCGAGCCTCTTATTTGAGAGAGTAATTCATTCCTTAGAGTAATTTGAGTGATATCAAATTTGGCGACGTTGCCGGAGACTCTTTCTTATTACCATTAGATTAAGTTTAGAATTCAGTCTTGATTTTGTTACTAAATTTTCTAAAAGTTATCCCTCTTTTCCTGCTGACACAGGAACTTAAAGAAGGAAGATATGGATTTCGGCCGGATATCGATCGACGAAACGACAACAACATCGAGCGACAAGTCGACGGCCAAATCGATCGACGCCGCACATCAAACATCGATCGACGACACCCCGCCGTAAGTAGGTAAGTTTTCTCTTACCTATAATGCTAATGAGGGAGTAGTCCTCGGAGAACCTAAAGGTCAACTAAGCAATGCAATTAACTCAATCATGAATGAACAGGGGACTGCAATCCCTGTTAAAATTAATTCGATCTCAAAAAGAGATCATGAAATAAAATTGCCTCTGCAAGACTACTTAAACCCTGGGAGGACCTATTCCAATAGGTCCGCCATTAAATTACCAAAAGATGATACCAAGAAATCCGGGGTCAGCCTCGAATACTTAGTCTTGGTACGTCAAAACCCTTTCCGTGGAACTGTCTCAGAGCACCCACACGATCACATCGAATACTTAGAAGATATGATGGATGACGAGTACAATCGCTGTAAAATCTTTCCATTCTCCTTAGAAGGCGACGCCAGAAAATGGCTAGACCAACTACCTACGGGTTCTCTAACCTGCTGGAAGGAGATAAGGAATACCTTCATTAATCAATTCTTCGATGAGACGCGTTACTGGGATGTAAGGAAGAAAATCTCCACATTCCGTCAAGGTCCACGGGAATCATTCAGAAACGCATGGGAGACATTCAAGAGCTATCAACTTGAATGTCCCCACCATGGTTATTCAGAACCACAACTCATTCGTACCTTTTACAGAGGTATTAACTTGCACTACCACATCACGCTTGATACAACCAGTGAAGGGAGCTTTAGTACCAGGAACCCTGAAGAGGCAAAGCGTTTGATCAAGAATGTAGCTACAGGTAGATCCTACGAAATGATGGACGTAGAGCGAGGAAGGAGAGTTGACTCGATGGATGGGCCACCTTTAGCCAAAATCAAAGAATTTCTAGATTCGCTTCATTCTGCTCTAGAGGGACAAAACCAATTTGGGATTTACCAAATTGACGATGATACCCTTTTTGAATTAGAAGAACACGTAGATTTCGTAGATATCCAAACCTTAAAAGATAGGTACCCTATCCTTAACCCCAATAGCTTTACCCAAAATTACGATGCTACTGTTGGATCACACCGAGGCAGAGCGAAATTTAGATTAAACCAAGCTTTCACGGGAAACCGCAAAATGGCCACTGATCTGAACGGAAAGATAGACATAATCTACAGTGAGCTAATGAGGAAGTTCGACGCTTTAAGTGAACACATCAAGAAACTGGACGGTCAAGTCGCGGAAAATGCGACCGCCATCAAAAGGGAGACATGACGTCTCCCTGGACGGACTGACGCGAATCCTAAATGTCAAGTTAATGATGTGTTACTAAGGAGCGGAAAATGCCTCATCCAGAGCACAATAGAAATCAACAACGCAGAAAACGTGCTGAAGTTGAGAAAACAGGTGAAAATAGGTCACGACCAATAATCCTCGATAGTCCCAATCCCGAATCAGAAACACCTTGAGAGGAAGAGCAGTCCAACACTGAGGAATCAGCCATCGACCTCGAGGAGGAAGAAGAGGAGTTGGAAGAAGATGTAGAAATCGATCGACAAGAAGGAACCAACGTCGATCGACCCACTACGGTAAATATCGATCGACAAACTGGGATCAATGTCGATCGACGCTCGGCTCCTGCTGAACCAGCCGTAGAGAGAGTGTATAGGACTCTACCACCCTTTCCTCCTAAAAAGGCACAGACTAAGTGAGAATTAGATAAGCCGATCTGCAAGAAAGCATTCGATAAAATCACGTTGGAGATGCCATTGAGTGATGCCATAAAAGTTTCATCATCGATAAATAAATATGTAAGGGGCATGGTATCCAACAGCTTCCCAGCTGCTGAACACAGCGTCATGATGGTTTCAGAGGAAGTAAGTGCAATAATCCAAGGCGAAACCCCGATCAAGAGACCTGATCCAGGCAGTTTTGTTCCAGATTGCAATATACAAAATAAAAGTTTTCCTCGATCCCTCTGTGATTTAGGTTCCAGCAGAAACCTCATGCCACATTCTGTCCCGATATCCCTCGGATACAACGAGTTCAAACCTACCAAAATAACTTTGGTTCTTGCCGAGAGATCCGTTAGAGTACCTGAGGGAGTACTTGACGACGTGCCAATAAAGATTAACGACAGTCACGTACTTACGGATTTCGTTGTGCTGAAATATCAGAATGAACCGAAAGAGCCCCTCATTTTGGGTAGACCATTTCTAGCTATAGCTGGTGCGATCATCGATGTCAAGGAAGGTAGGATATGTCTAAACATGGGAAACATTCTGATGACCTTCGACATGGAAAAGCTGATAATATGACCCTTAATCGATATACAAACTTCCTACGTGGACGATATCTCTGAGTTGGCTGAAGAATCTTTCATAGACCTGTGCTCAGATAATCCCCTGGAAAAAGTACTCACAACCAGTGAGGAAGAAACAATTAGTGTCAGCAGAGCTGAGGAATACACACGATTGATGGACGCAAGTATGGAAGTAGCGAATGTTGATGACATAGAGGATGACACTTTGGAAATAAACCTCGATCGATATTTGGAAAAATCTGTCGATCGACAACCTTCTCCCTTAGAAGATTGGGATCATGAAAGAGCACCAAAGATCGAGTTAAAGCAACTACCCGTTGGACTCAAATATGATTTTATCTATAAAAATTCCTACCTCGTAATCGTGAACGCCAACCTGACTAATGGAGAACTTGCATTGTTATTAAACAAACTGAGAAAATATTGGAAAGCCCTCGGATACTCTCTCGAGGATATTCCTGGTATTTCTCCAGATCTGTGCATGCATCGGATTCACCTAGAAGACGATTCAAAATCGTTAGTGGAGCACCAGAGGCGGCTAAACCCAAACTTGAAAGAAGTTGTTAAAAAGGAAATAATCAAACTTCTAGACGCAGTGGTCATTTACCCGATTTCGGATAGCAAATTGTGCATGTCGTACAAAAAAAAGGGCGGAATCGCTGTGGTGAATAATGATAAAAACGAGCTCATCCCTACGCGAACTGTCACCGGACATCGGATGTGCATCGACTATAGGAAGTTGAACTCTGCCACAAGGAAAAATCACTTCCCTCTACCCTTCATTGATCAAATGTTGGAAAGATTGGCAAATCACCAATATTATTGTTTTCTTGACGGTTATTCCGGATTCTTCCAAATCCCTATACATCCTGACGATCAAGAACTGACCACTTTTACATGCCCTTATGGAACATTCGCATACCGCAGGATGCCTTTCTGTCTTTGTAATGCTTCCGCCACTTTCCAACGCTGCATGATGTCAATCTTCACAGATATGATAGATGATTTCATAGAAGTTTTTATGGACGATTTCTCTGTGTATGGATCCAGTTTCAAAAATTGTCTCGATAACCTATGTAAAGTCTTGGCAAGATGTGAAGAAAAGAACCTCGTTCTGAATTGGGAAAAATTCCACTTTATGGTTAACGATGGGATCAACCTAGGACATAAAGTGTCCGCTGCTGGCATAGAAGTAGATCGGGCAAAGATTGAGGTAATGACCGGCTTGCCTGCACCCACAAACGTAAAAGACGTGAGAAGTTTTCTCGGGCACGCCGGATTTAACCGGAGGTTCATACAAGATTTTAGCAAAATCGCTAGACCTCTCACTTCCCTCATCTGTAGAGAAGTTAAATTCGACTTCACACCAGAATGCGTAAAGTCCTTTGAGGAAATAAAGAAAGCCTTGATAACTGCCCCCATCGTACAAGCACCTGACTGGAATCTTCCTTTCGAAATCATGTGCGATGCGAGCGATTTCGCTGTAGGAGTAGTTCTAGGCCAAAGGAAAGACAAAAAGCTACATGCAGTTTACTACGCCAGTCGAACACTTGACGAGGCACAAAGGAATTACGCAACAACAGAAAAAGAACTGCTTGCTGTAGTTTATGCATTTGAAATGTTCTGCCAATACCTAGTCGGCTCGCGAGTCATCGTCCATACTGACCACGCTGCGATTAAATATTTAATGCACAAGAAATTTGCGAAACCACGACTTCTGCGATGAATCCTTCTGCTTCAAAAATTCGACATAGAGATTAAAGATAAAAGAGGAGTAGAAAACGGAGTTGCAGATCATCTTTCCCGGATACGAATAGAAGATGACGTTCCTATCGATGACTTCTTACCAACGGAAAATGTTTACCAAACGGATTCATTTGTCGGAAATGTATGTCTCACTTCCGAAGAACTGTCGATCGACGACAACGATGCTATGTCGATCGACGACATAGATACTATGTCGATCGACACTCCAGATGATCTAAACAAAAAAAGTAAATCCCATAACCCTCACCTTCGATATAAATGTAAACGTCGCATACAACGAGCTGCAACCTGATGAAGATTCACCCGTAGATGAAAGTCTGCATCGGGAAGTGCACGCAGTCGAAAAGGTTCAAGGAACAGACCTTGGTACGCTGATATAGTGAACTATCTAGCTGCTGACATAGAACCCGAAGAGATGAGAGGGTATACAAGGAAGAAGTTTTTAAGAGAAGTTAAGAGATATCACTGGGACGAACCATATCTCTACAAACACTGCTCTGACGGGATGTATAGGCGCTGCATCGCCGAAACTGAAAACACCCGATATTTTATTCCAATGCCATGGATCCGACTATGCTGGACATTTTGCTACCTTTAAAACGGTATCAAAAATTCTTCAAGCAGGATTCTGGTGGCCGACTATGTGTTCGCGATGCTCATGCGTTCATAGCACAATGCGACAGATGTCAACGGAGAGGAAAAATCAGTAAAAGACATGAAATGGAACAGAAATCTATTCTAGAAGTTGAAGTATTTGTCTTTTGGGGGATAGATTTCATGGGTCCTTTCCCCTCCTCCTACGGGAATAAATACATCATGGTCGCTGTTGATTATGTGTCAAAATGGGTCGAAGCAGTAGCTTCCCCAACGAACGACGCATCCGTAGTTATTAAGCTTTTCAAAAGCATTATCTTCCCGAGATTTGGAATTCCCCGAATAGTCATAAGTGATGGTGGATCCCATTTCATTAACAAAATTTTTGAAGGACTACTCCGGAAGAACGGAGTGCATCATAGAGTTGCTACACCCTACCACCTGCAGACGAGCAGACAGGTAGAAGTCTCAAATCGACAGATCAAAGAAATCTTAGAAAAGACTGTAGGAACATCTAGAAAAGATTGGTCTAGAAAATTGGACAATGCACTCTGGGCTTACCGGACTGCTTTTAAGACTCCCTTAGGAACCACCCCATTTCACCTGCTTTAAGGAAAATCATGTCACTTACCAGTTGAACTGGAACACAAAGCAGCATGGGCTATTAAATTATTAAATTTCGACATCAAACCAGCAGCCAAAAAGAGGCTCACACAGCTTAACGAGCTGGATGAAATAAGACATTTAGCCTATGAGAGTTCCAAGATATACAATGAAAAAATGAAAGCATATCATGATAAAAATATCATCTCCAGACACTTTGAACCAAATGATCAAGTGCTGCGATATAACTCTCGGCTAACACTATTTCCCGGAAAACTCCGATCTCTGAAAAAGTGAAAGAAATGTTGTTTTTAGTTCAAAAGAAATGAGAAAAAAGGAGTCAAAATCGATTTTTAGGTGCATTAAGGGTTTCAAATTGGTTGTTCATGGTGGTTGGTGTAATGATGGCAGTGACAGTATTGTGAATACTTGAGGAAGATGAGGGTGATAGAATAAAATATGCATTTTCGAAAAGAAAAAAAATGTGATGGCATTTTCGTGAATAATCTGAACTTTGGGGTGAAAGAGGCAAGTCAAAGTTCCAAAAAAACATGGGTTAGTTTTGTGTTTGACTTCAAGTTTTGAGTCATATGTGCAAAAAGCCCTAAATTTAAATGAATATAATTTTTGTTTTATGAAAATATAAATCAAATAATCCATTATTTTAATTGATTTGATATTGATTCAAATTATTTTGTTGTATCTAAACTGACAAAATAAGTTTTACTTATTTTCAATATTTCATAAATTATTTGATTGTTCTAGTTAATTATAATGTTTCATATTATTTTGACACAAGATTAATTATTGTATTGTTTGAAAACACAAATAGTAATATAATATTTATTTATTTTTTTGTTTTTCAAATTTTATTTTTGAAATTCAAAAAATGGTTTTTGAAACTATTTTTAAAAATTTAGTATTTATTAGTAAATTTTTTAAACTTTAGTTCCAAAACCCCACTACTTAAGTTTAAACCATACGTTTAAATTAGTTAACTTTATGAACATAAATATTTATATATTTTCTCTTTAATAAAACGTCGTTTGATCATTTTTCTGGATTCTTTTTGTGAAATAAATTAACAAAGATTATCTTAGAGATTTCTCTAGTTTCTTTTATAATAAAATGATACATTTAATTTTAATCTTACAAAAAAATTGGGTTCAAAGTAATGTTTGTGTTCTAGTAAGAGAGATTAAAACTTTAACAAACCCAAAACTGAATCAATAACTATGGTCAACGAGACTCCAATCCAGAACTACTGTAATAAAAAATTCAAGAATAAGCATAAAGAAAGGATAGAGCCTTGATCAGATTGTCCAAAAACAGAGCAAAAACAAAGCAAAAACAGAGTATATTCATTCAGAGCAAAAACAGAGTATATTCATTTCAAAACTCAGTTAAAAAAAATTAATGTATTAACTTTTTCATTTCAACCTCTAAATATTAGCAATCTATTAAACAATAAGTATGAAGATACAAAATATTCAGAAACCTATTATAATAAGAACGAGGTAATTTATTGTCACAGGTACAAAAGAATTAAACAAGAAAATAATACCCTCTGTGAAATAGTAATCAACTCACTAGGAACTGTAATATCGTTCACATTTAATGACTGTTAAAAGAACAATATCAAACTTAAACATTATACTTTTGGAGTATTGAGTTTAATTACTCTTATTAACATCAAAGAAGCTCATCAAGAAACGACCTCCCTTTAAATTTCTCAACCTTAAAACCCATCTCTTCCATCCTCGAGCGCTCTGTCTGGAGCTCAGCCAGCTCCGCCTTCATCTCCTCCACCCTCAACCTCGCTTCCCTTGCTTCCTCCTCTATCTTGGCTAAGTCTGCTTCCTGAATCTCCAGTTCTTGTTTCTTAGACCTCAGTGATTCTTCTTGTCTCTCTTTCTCCGCGTCTGCGTTCTCTTGAAACCGAGCAAACTCCTCAAGAACAGAACGTAGCCAGCCAACATCGATGTTCACAGACTCCAAGTCCTTAACAACCGCAAGCATCTCTTTCACTTTAAGTTCGGTCAGCTGCGCGACCGGAGTTGATCCAAGTTCTTGCATCAACGAGCATAGGCACTCTAGGTATCTGGACCTCATCGATGCTGATTCTAGCCTGCAGTTTTCAGCTATGTCTCCGTGTTTGTCGATGATTGACTGTAGGATTGTGGAGACACCAGAGCTCACACGGTATTTTCCAACCGAAACACATGTGTCCGACATTACTGATTGAAGGTCGAGCTCTACACCTTCCTCATCATCATCATCATCATTGACGTAAGACCTTGGAGGGCTTACAACATTGAATTCACTAATCTCACTGGCTGTTTCATTCTTGCCGTTGTGCTCATACCCTCGAGGTCTTGGTGATACGTTTTTGTAACGATCAGCCTAAACAAAAACATTAAAACAAAACATGTCAACATGCCACTCTCTACTTTTAAGATTTGTCATATTAAAAAACATGTCAGGAAATACCATGTTGTTTGGGGATAGAGGAACCGTCTTCAAGGGCCTCTCTGGCTTATGGTTAGCAGATATTTCATCAGACGATGAAGAGGGGAAAGATCTGTTACTTTCTGGCTTCTTCACAGCTATTGGTGAAGGTTTTGATTGGTGAACTCTTGGCGAATTGGCGGTACCGTTCTGATAGGGCCTTGTGTTAAGAGGTGACGGTGGGTGCGATTCTGTATTTTTCTTACCAAAACTCCCTGGGAGGCTAAGAACCTTTGAGGCTGTAATAAAACATTCAAGAATAAGCATAAAGAAAGGATAGAGCCTTGATCATAAAACAGAGCAAAAACAGAGTTTATTCATTTCAAAAACTCTAGAACAAGTTCTTGATACTGACAAATATTATCATATTCACTCAGATTAAACATGATGTAGTTAGATCAATTGCCAAACACACATTTATAGATTAACAGATCAATCATACTTCAGATTCTATCCCCAAGAACAGAGAAAGTTATAAGAAAAAGATACCTTGCTTCTTTGAATTCTTCTTTCCATTGCCTTGAGCAATCTTCTCTATACAATCAGAAGCACATTCATGGAATGGGTTTTTAGAATATTTGCAATCCGGGTGAGCTCTCCGGATGGTATCCATATCTTAAATCAGTGTTATAAACTCAAATCAGATTCCAAAAATAATTAAACAAGAAAAAACCAGAAGAAGAAGGCTTATCAGGAACCAAACTCAAAGACCAAACACATAAACTTTATTTTTTTACTTTTGGGTTTTCTATAGTTTAAACAGAGTCACTTCAGGATATGTAAAAAGGTCAAGACGTTAGACCTCAAATTCAATATTAAAATGGTTGAAAACCATACAACAACTCCATTGAATCCCCCTGTTTAAACCAACCATTCATGATTTATCTCTTCAAAAACAAAAACAAAAACAAAAACAAAAACAAAAAGGAGAAGGAGGACCAAACAAGTGGTAGAAATGAAAAAGAGACTTTCCCACCAATACACACATTAAAGAAACTTTGAAAATATTGTATCAGACGATCCCCACAACAATAACTGCTTAAGACAGAAGTCCAGCAAAAGCAGGCCCTACCACAACAATCTCTTTGAAAATAAAAGCCTCAAATTTTTCTTGACAGAAAAATACCTGTAATTGGGAATGATGGTGGTGATGAAAGGTCTTGAAGCAGAGGAGAAGGAAGCGAAATAGAAATTTTTGTTTAACGATGTAAAGTTTACAACTATATAGGAAGAGCCAGAGGTAATGTTTTCATTTGACCGAAACCTATTAAATATACGAAGAGGATCGTTGAAGATTCGAAGAGGATTGACTATTCATTAAATTGCGCAGGAGAATGAAGATGCACGTTGCGATCAATGAGAGGGGCTTCCAGAAGTTGACAACAACGAAGCAAAGAGGTGGAAAATGGGAACAAAGAAAGCCTCTTTCAGTTCATACCTACTAATTAACCAGATTTCATACTTTATTGGTCACGCTCACGTGTGAGCCTAGTAGCTTCTAAATTTTTATTTCTTGTATAAGATAAAAATCTATTACTATTATTGATATTTTTGGGGCATTCAGTCTTTACAAACTTGAACTGCCAACATTTTTCATTCTTATAAACGTGGGAATTAATATTATTAGGATTTGTTTTTCCATTATAGGGCTTTTTTTTAGAGACAACGTTTTCTTTGATCCAGTTGCATTTTATAGTTGAGAAGTTTTATTTAGTGACTAGTATTATCTCTCGTGCTATGCACGGATATTATTATTTTTTTAAATAAATATATTTTTAAAATATTGTTTAGCATGGAAATAATGTTATTTTGAGGATTTTATATTTAATCTTTCTTCCAAGACCAGGAAAAAAATCATTACATATGAAAAATAAGATTGAAGGATAGCATATTTCTTGAATATGTACAGTTTAAATACTAATCTTAATTTCGTAGATACCTGACCTTAGCATATATTGTAGTATTTCCTTTCCTTTATGTTTTCTTTTATTTTTTCGTTGTAATACTTACTTGGAGTTGTTTTGCTTCAATCTATAAATAAAAATAGAAACTAATTAGAAGTATAAATTAATATTTGGATCTGAAATTAAACAAAAATAATATCAAAACATTTCTATAAGTTATAAACACACTAAAAGTTGATAAAAAAATAAACACACAAAAAAGTAAGGAAATCTTGATCTTTTTGTTTTCTCTAGCATCTGAATTTCTTACTTGATTGTTCAACTTATACTCCATTTGTGCCTTATATCTCCATGTTTTCCCTTTTTTCTTTTCTTCTTGTGATGGTTTGCATTCTAGAGGTTTTGTATGTGTGATTTAAGTTCCCAGTAAATTAGCCCTTTTAACTTTCATTATTTTTTTATTTAATATGAATTAACTTTCATTATTTTTTCTTTAATGAATTAACTTTCATTATTCAATTTTAACTGCTGGAAATGTACAGATTTAGATTTATGACAATATTGATTAAAAAGGTCAGAGAATTTAAAACTTTTCTCTGATGGGATTTTTTCTGGGCTATTTCTATTAACTTAATTAATAAAATTATAAATATGTTGTTTAATAACCTTGCCAGAAATACTTTTGCCTTTTGTGCTAAGTTTTGATAATTGCAAAAATTAATTTTATTTTGTAACTGCATATATATATTGAAAGTTTGTAACTGCATGTTGATTGGGTTCGTCTTATATGCGTCCAAACGGCCTATTTTAAAAAATAAATATAAAAATATTAGCTTACATGTTCGGTCGTGCCGATCCCAGAGACTCCTCCAAGAAATGGAAAGCACACCACTGTGAGAAGCGAAGCACTCTTAACAGAGAAAAAAAATGCCACACAAAAAGGAACGTTTTCAGTTATAGCGTTAGCATTTGCAGTCACTAAAAATTACTCAAAAAACTTACTTAGCCAGAAGAGAGCGAGGGAAGACTTTGCTATCGGCGGTATTGTAGACTTTGCTATGGCGGTAAAGCTTTCTAAGCTGCTCACTTCTCTCAAGACCCAACTGGTCAGCTTTGACTTCCGATGCTTGAACCATCTTCCTTGTCTTATATATCTCCATTGTAGCATCCATCTCCCCATTCCAACAGTCTTTTTTTTTTATCACGCAACGTACAGATAAACTGACCATGGGCACATTAAAATAAATAAACTGATCATGGGCACATTAGTTATAGCTTCCTCCAATCGTGTTCTCTCTTTTTATCTAAAAGATTAGGCAGTTTTTAGGATCGTGGGATCATGGCCACATTGAAAAGAATATTATGAATTTTTATTTTATATTGAAAAGTAGAAAACACGAAACAGTTTATTGCATTTGAATGTTTTTGCAATTTTATTTTTTTATTTAATTTCTATAGCATATTCCATGTGTCAAAATATAATTGGTAAAGTGACTTGTGCTTTAGTATATAAGAGATACACCAGTTCTCTTTATTTGAAATTTCTATGTCTTTTTAATAGTTACTAGATTCGGATCCACGCTATTAAAACGATGGATTATTTTTTATAAGAACTTAATACCTGAAAGTTCATTTTAGATAATATATAATTATCGATCTAAAAATTGAAGATATATTAAAATTTTCACTCCTGTATAGATATATTATATAGCTTACTAACTTTAACATGTTTTGAGAACATATTATTTATTATTTATTTTAGTTTAAAAGATTACAAATTTAATATAACAGATTAGATGAATGTATAATATATAAAACCACCATATTATTTTATTTTTTTCTTCTTATAAATAATGATACAAATTAAAAAGGGTTATTCTCTCAAATAGCTATTTTTAAGTTTTTGTCACAAAAATATCTCTCGAGGAAGAAAATGAATAAAATAGCCAACTTTTTTTATTTTGAAATTTTTAATATCTATTTTTTTATTTTTTAAAATTTGAAACTTTTCCCCAAAACCACACCCCTTAACTCTAAACCTTAAGTTTAGATTAGTTAATCCTAGGGTAAAAATATATTTTTTTATCCTTTAATAAAACTTATTTTGGTCATTTTCTTCATTAAAGGTTATTTTTGAGAATATAAACTAAAAATGGCTATCTTAAAAAATTTCTCAATTAAAAATTAATAAATTATTTTATAGAATAAAAATGAATTTTTTAATAAGATTTAGAATCTTTCTTCAACAAATTTTGTTAGCATATATAGACAAAGTTCTAAACATCGGTATAGGCTGGGATTAGGCGGCAAAGCCCTTCCAACCAAATCTATTTTCTCAAGATCCGATTTACAAGATTCAAATTGGTTTAAACCATTTTAAATCGGTTTAAATCGTTTTAAATCAGTTTAAATCGTTTTAAATCAGTTTAAACCATTTAAATTAGTATAAATCTGTTAAATTAAATAATAATATTAGTAGTTGTCAAAATAATAATAATAATAATATTAGTAAAAATTCACAATTTTTTCTAATTCCTTTTATTTTATATATCTAATTTGATAATTCATCAAGATAATATTATAATTTAACCCAAAAACTAAAATATCTTTAAAGTGTAAAATGTATATAAAATTGATCAATAATTCGTTAACAACTAGTCTCCGCCTAGGTCCCGAATAATCCGCCTAGGCGCTAGTTACCGCCTACCAATTTCTTGAAAATTGTATGTAGATATTTTAAATGAAAATTTATTGAAATATATTATAATTAAATTATTGAAAATATTTTTATATTATTTAGTAAAATAAATAAATGCATTTAATGAACATATTGTGTAATTTATGTTGAGATATTATAAAACGTACATTTAATACTTTCTTAAAGATGGTCAAACTTGAAAAATCACATATGAAAAGTGGTGTGATCTTGTTTTAGTAAGATATATATATTTTATTTTCCTAAATTTTGTCATTAAAATTTTAATAAACCAATAGTTTATATGATATAAAGTTAGATCTAACAAAAATTTAACCTGAAAATAATACAAGGAATAATTAATGGAATTAGAAAAAAAATCAGAAGCAACAACCTAGCAAAAGGATACAATTTTTTTTAAAAGCAAAAACCACAAAAATCATAATTCGAGTAAACATTTATCAATAACAACAAAAATCATAATACATAACTTTTAGGACATAATATAATTTATTTACAAAATCATTTTTACAACCATTTCTAAAAAAAAAATATTGGCTGCTAACATGACTGCTAACATAACCAATTGTTAGTGTTGTAAACGAAACTCTGTTTTCGCTTCAAGATCACTCACAATCACTCTCGGTCTTATCACCCGTTTGACTTTGCGGAATCGACTGATAAAGAACAGAAAAGTAAAGACACAGAGAAATACGTGTTCAGCCTCCACTGTTAATGTGACAGCAGCCTACTCACGCCGGGATTGCTTTCCCGGAAATTCCACTATCACTGGAGTAAAAGTTACAGATCGAATCACAGATCATACACCATCTAACGAGAACTTCTCTCTCTCTCTCTTGTAAACCTTAGACTAGATCTATCTCTCGGATTCAACCTTATCTCTATAGCTCTCTAACTCTGCAATTTATACTGTTGAGAGTTAGTTACACCTGAGCTGAACTGACACTTCTCACTAACTCTTGAGAAAGACGAGTCTTAACCGACGTCGCTTCACTTCTGGGCCACAACACATCATCCGTAAGCCCAATACCTTATAGCCCATTTCAACAATTCTCCACCAAATGTCTATAAGGTAGCCTTTAGTCTCATGCCTTACTTCTCTCCCAAGGTTTCCCTGCAATCCCGGGCCCTTAGCTTCTCATTCCAAGCTAAGCCGAATCTTCTCCAAAGCTTCAACCATCTTATTCACTGGAACCACCTTGGTGAAAATATCAGCCGGATTATGGAGAGTACCAATCTTAGTAACTCGGATAATCCCTTCTTCTATCTTATTCCTTATGAAGTGATACTTGTTCTGAACATGTTTTGTTCTCTCATGATGAACATTATTTTTTGACAAAGCTATAGCGCTCTCAGAGTCACAAAATATCTCCACCTTCTCCTTAGTATACCTAAACTCTGCAATCAAATTCTTCAGCCAAATAGCCTCCTTAGCTGACTCAGATAAAGCAATATATTCTGCCTCTGTAGTCGACAAAGCAACAACCTTCTGAAGACCAGACTTCCAACTGATAGCAGTTCCACCAAAACTGAATACAAAACCAGTAACAGACCTCCTCTTATCCAAATCTCCCGAGTAATCAGAGTCGCTATAACCCACCAACTTCAGTTCAGCTCCACCAGATAAAAATAACTTCTTTTCAGATGATCCTCTCAAATACTTGAGCAACCATTTCACCGCCAACCAATGTTCTCTGATGGTATTTCCCATAAAACGACTCACCATACCAACTGCATAAGCGATGTCTGGTCTAGTTCCAATCATCATATATATGATACTGCCCACAACATTTGCATAAGGAACACTTTTCATCATTTCAGATTGCTCCCTAAGCTCAATTTCTCTTGCAGACTTCAACTTGAAATGAATCCCAATTGGAGTTTTAACTGGTTTAAACTTCTCCATTTGAAAAAGCTTCAACACCTTCTCAATGTATCCTCTCTGTGAAAACTCCAACTCAAGCTTCTTCATGTTTCTCTTAATCTCCATACCAAGAATATTTTTAGCAAGACCAAGGTCTTTCATTTCAAATACTGTCGCCAAATTTTTCTTCAGATTGTTGACTTCCACCATACTTTTAGATGCCACAAGAATATCATCAACATATAACAATAAGTATATGTGAGATCCATCCACATTCCACTTCATGTAGACACAACTATCCACACTACTTCTATGGAAGCCTCTGCTCACCATGAACCCATTAAACGTCTGATTCCATTGCCTAGGACTTTGCTTCAGTCCATACAAAGACTTCTTAAGCAAACAGACCCAGTCTTCCTTGCCTTCCAATTCATAACCTTCAGGCTGCTTCATGTAAATCACCTCATCCAAATCACCATGGAGAAAGGCTGTCTTTACATCTAACTGCTCAAGCTCTAAATCCTCTGCAGCTACTATCTGCATCAAGATCCTGATAGAGACATGCTTTACAACCGGAGAAAATATTTCATTATAATCTATGCCTTCTCTTTGAGAATACCCTTTGGCAACCAGTCTTGACTTAAACCGAGGAGGTTCAACACCAGGGATACCATCTTTCTTACTGTAAACACATTTACTTCCAATGATCTTCATATTTGCCGGTTTAGGAACCGCAACCCATGTACCATTCTTCTCAAGAGAACACATTTCATCTCCCATACTAGCATTCCATCTCTCCCAGTCTTTATCTTTAAGAGCCTCAACGTAATCATATGGTTCTAACGATTCACCATCATTAGTAGTCAACAGACAACTCACTACACAATGATTCTCAGTAAATCTCAAAGGCACTCGTATGCTCTCCTTACTCTATCTCGAGCAAGTAAGTAATCTTGTAACACTGGAGACTCATCAGTTTCATTTTCATCTGACACTCCACCGGTTTCACTGTCTGTCTCAGAAGAATCTTGATCCACACATATCTCAGTACTTGATTCAGCTGGAATTATTTCAAGCTCCACCATCCTACTACTCTCAGCAATCTCCACCTCTCGATCGTTCTTCTTAGACAACGTTTTAAACAATACATCTTCTTGAAAAACCACGTTTCTACTCACCACACACCTTTTTTCAACAAGAAGCCAAATCTTGTAGCCTTGCACACCAGTGGGATACCCCACAAAAATACCTTTCTTAGCTCGTGGATTTAACTTCCCATCATCAGTATGTATGTAGACAACGCAGCCAAAACGTCTCAGAAGAATAATCCAACCCGTCTTTTCTGTACAAAATCTCATTTGGTATCTTGTCACCAATGGCTGTAGAAGGAGACATTTTTATGAGATGAACTGCAGTAGACGTTACTTCCGCCCAAAAAACTTTTGGCAAACCAGATTCACTCAACATACTTCGAACCTTATCCATGTGTCATGTTCATACACTCTGCAACACCATTCTATTGCGGTGTATAAGCAACAGATTTTTTCCTTACAATCCCATTCTCCTTGCACATTGCATCAAACCGATAGTTACAAAACTCTAAACCATTATCTGATCTTAGCTTCTTGATCTTCTTCCCAATTTGATTTTCTACCATGATTCTCCATTCATCAAACTTCTGAAAAGCCTCATCTTTTCCTTTAAGAAAATCAACCCAAACCTTCTTGCTATGATCATCAATAATGCTGAGAAAATACTGACATTTACCATGAGACTTAGGCACATAAGACGATCCCCATAAATCAGTATGTATGTAGTCCAAAGCACCCAAAGAAATGTGTTTTCCCGTTGCAAACTTCAACCTGTGAGCTTTCCCATAGATACAATCTTCACAAAATGTGATAGATGAAACCTTCTTCTCATCCAGTAGACCTCTCTGAACTAGAACGCTCAAACCTCTCTGACTCATATGACCCATTCTACTATGCCACAGACGAGTATCATCTTCCTTCACCACATTTGTACAGACCGGCGTATCTGAATCTCCTTCTTTCTCACACAAGAAATAGAGAGTCTCTTGTCTTCTTCCTTGTAATATCACTCTTCCTTCTTTAGAGATCTTCAAAATGTCGTTTTCAGAACTGTAACTACAACCCAAGGCTTCCAAAGTACCAAGGGAAATCAAGTTTCTCTTCATCTCTGGTATGAACCTCACCTTAGTGAGTATCACCATTGATCCATCTTCATTCACAATCTTGACCAAACCTTGCCCCATGACCTGAGAGATCGTATCATTTGCCATTCTAACTGTTCCGGTCAATGATTCATCAAGTCTGATAAAACTTTATTTCCTCCAAGTCATGTGAAATGAACACCCTGAGTCAATAATCCATCGAGACTCCAAGTCTGAATCTGTCATATTCAATGCCTCTCCAACGTACAGCATATCTACCCTGACAACATCATTGTGATTCACCATTGCCGTCTCACCATGCTGATAGTTACCTCGACCGTTATCATTCCCTCTCCTAGGACATTGCATCTTGAAATGACCTTGTTCACCACACAACCAACAGACCTTCTTTGGTTTAGACTTTTCTTTTCCAAACTTGTTCTTTGATTCAGTACTCTGAGACTTCCCTTCCTGCTTTGACCACTTAGAGTTTCTTTTTCCCTTCACAAACAATGCTTCAGAGTTCTTCTCCGGAGACTTAACCTGAAACTCAGATTCAAGCTCTTTTGACCTGATTGTTATTACCACATCAGTCAACGTAAGGGATGATTTGCTATATGTCAGAGTATCCTTCAATCCATCAAACTGCCGAGGTAGAACCATTAACAACATCACTGCCTGATCCTCTTCAGAAATCAATACATCCAGATTCTCAAGATCAGTGATAATCTTCAAGAGTTCATCAACATTCCTCTCAATCGATTGTGTAGAATTCATCGCATATCCGTACAACTTCTGCTTTAGATGAATCCTGCTTGATAGAGACTTTGACATGTAAAGATTATCCAATACCTCAAACATCCCTTTCGCAGTCTTTTCTTTTATGATCTTGCGAAGAACATGATCAGATACACTCAGAATGATCGTACTCCTGGCTCTCCTTTTCTTCTCAAGAAGTGACTTCTCTGCTGCTTTGGTCGCAGCCTCCTCGACCTCCGGATCAAGACCTTCCTTCTTCTTCACTGATACGACGGTTTCAGTATTCATCGCCTCAACCAATACCAGGATTTCAAGATGAGCCATCAATTTCCCCTTCCACAGCACGTAATCACCAGATCCATTGAACTTCTCCACCTCGATCCTCACCGATGACATCGTTTGAGCGATCAAATCCTCTGACGAGGCTCTGATACCACTTGTTTTAAACGAAACTCTGTTTTCCCTTCAAGATCACTCACAATCACTCTCGATCTTATCACTCGTTTGACTTTGCGGAATCGATTGATAAAGAACAGAAAAGTAAAGACACAGAGAAATGTTAACGTGTTCAGCCACCACTGTCAATGTGACAGCAGCCTACTCACGCCGGGATTGCTTTCCCGGAAAATCCACTATCAGTGGAGTAAAAGTTGAAGAAGAACATAGACCAAAAGTTTACCACCACAACATCACTGAAAAGCTAAATCTAGAAGAAAACTAAGGCATAAGATACAGAACATTGGCCAAATGTACGACCGACGTATTCCACATGAATGCAGTGGTGAAATAATCCACATTTTAAACATCATGCCCAAAAACTAGGACTTACAAATAAAAGTCGAGCCTAGTCTCGCAAAAGATCGGCAAATCGAATATGTACTAAATAAGCTGAGCATTCTTGTACGCCAATCTTTGACTCAACCATAAGGGGATAAGCCAAGCCAAGCCAAGTATTGGTACAAAAATAAACTATAATATACACAAAATGGGAAACCAGGAATAGCCTTGCAGAGAGACAGAAATCGAATAAGTACTAATTAAGCCGAGCCATTTTTACATGCCTATCTTCGACTCAACCATAAGGGGATAAATCGAGCTAAATCTTGCTCTCCCCAAAATAAAATAATAATACGAAAGAAGAAAATTTGGCATAACCATGTAAAGTTTCGGAAGTCGAGTGGTACTAAATAAGCTAATATGCTCTCGTACGCTTATCACCCTAGGGAATAAGCTGTGCCAAGTCTTGTTCCCCACAGACACAAGCCATAACAACATCGTACACGAGATAGCCTCCTTCACATAGTTTTTAAGGCAAGCGACGATGGAAAAAAAACTGACTCTCAGCCATCACCGCCCTCTAAATGGTATCTCTCTCCTCAAGATAAGCCCCTTACCTTGCTTAAGCATCTTTCATACCTCGTCGCCATCTATGCAACTGATATTAGGAGTTTTCAAGGCTCCTAAGACAAATGTTGTAGTATAAATGATTGTCGAACCAATTCTAAGGGATTTCAAGCACTGAGAATGCAAGTACTTACTTAATCTAAGTGCAACCGATGATTTTAAAGGTTTTCTAAACTAATGATTATTACTAATGCAGTTTCAAAATAATAAAAACGCTAAATGAGTTGACTTTCTTAACTAAGGAAATGAGAACTCATGGGCATAGGAATTAGACCTTGGGTGATCAAGTTTCGAACTAAGGATGGCAAACGAACAATCAAACTATCAACCTTAAGCTTAGACACGATTCTAAACAAAATCTATGTCTAGATGAATGTTCATTTACTAACACATTTCAAACAACAAATGTCTTCGGTTGAATAATATGGAAGCAATCATTACTAACAGGTCTAAGGCTATCTTAGCACTTCTAACAACAAATGTCTTTGGCAAAATATGCTAAAAGCTTAGAAGAGTTGTTTCAGGCATTTCATCAAACACCTTTTGGGTGAGAAATGCCTAAAGATCAACTTTTGAGAAGCTAACTCAGAAGATGCATTATGATTACTCTACTAGCAAGGTTTTGGAATGATCTACTCTAAAACATCCTAGCTCTAACCTAATCACCCTTAATCTTCCTAACCCATGAATTCAAATGGTGATTACTCACTACTCTTCATGATTCCTCTTAAACCCATTTTGGATTTCAGATTAATCATACAGAGGGATACAACAACGAATTGGAAAACACAGAATTGCAATAACTAGATGAACAGAGATGATTCAAGAGATGAACTTTCCAAAGGTTTTTTCTTAGAACCCAGATAATCTGTCTGGTGGCTGCCAAAAGTACTTAAAACATAGGTTTTCAGAAGTAAAAACGTGCATAATGAAATGACCAAAAGACCCTTGAGTAGAAATGAATTCCAGCAAACAGAAGGCGCGCAGCGACCTCCAGTAGTCGCTCCGGGAGGTCGCTCCAGGCTTCGGGAGCGACCTGGAGGGGTCGCTGCGAGACGTCGCTCTGGGTCGCTCTTCGCGAGCGACCTCGCTGTGTCGCTCCGGTCACGTCGCTCCAGGTCGCTCTTCGCGAGCGACCTCGCTGTGTCGCTCCGGTCACGTCTCTCCGGGTGATGGAGACGCGAGCGACATCGGGGTGTCGCTCTGCCCAAGTCGCTCTGAAAGGGTGTCACAGCGACTTCACGGTGTCGCTCCAGTGAGGTCGGTCCCATGCACTGCTCGTCCAATGATCACCTTTATCATCTCTTTTGAGCTCCAAATGCACCCAAATGTCTCCAAGAACTCCATGTGGTACTCCAATACCTGATAAGGACTCATGTATGCAAAATGCAACCTAAACATGGCTAAATCCTAGTCTATATGATCAAAATGCACATGGGTGAATAGATAAGACAATGGAAATATGCAAGATATCAGCAACCACCCTCTCTCTTTCCACAACACCAGTTGATTATCTCTGAATGAAAGTTGATTGATTTGATTATAGTGCTTTGAGTTCTATAACTGTTCTTCATAAACTTGTAGCAATTGTTTTTGATATGCAATTCTGATTTACCTGCTAGTTATTTTGAGTTTAGCGCTCTTTTCCATCTTTTACAACATCTTTATTTACCATTTTTATTGCATTACAATTACTGATGCTTAGCTTAATTCAAAAATCAGAAGTCTATTATGTGATCTGAGTCTCTGTGGATATGATCCATAAGTACTACACGGCACCTCTGATATTGTAGAGTTGCTCGTTAGGGTTAATATCATCATATCAAATTTTGGCACCATTGCTGGGTACTCTTGATTCACCACTAGATCAGATGTCAAATTTAGAAAAGACTTTATTTGTTTATTAATATTTTTTATCTCTTTTCTCGTGACTTTCAGGTGTATGCATCTAGCTATCAGAAGAAATAAGGGAGACCAGCTTTTGTATCTTTCGAATCAGGAGTTGTGTGAGTTAGAACATACCAACCGGAAGAGAGTGTCGACTTACACTCACTTGGTGATGATTGACACCATTCATGCAAATTCAGAGATGGTTAATCCGATTATTCTGGTGGCTGATGATCAAGGATTCTTAAAGGATTCAGAGGGTCAAGCGTGTAACAAAGCTGGCCAGAAGGTTGGTGAGCAGGGAAATTGATCCCTGGTGAAGTGGTTGTGGCTAAGAATTTTGGATTTGTTTGTGGTAGAACACTTGGAGATTACAACATGTCTGATAAGTTCTATGTTAACAGATCTGTGAGTCGAGCTCATCCATTCCAGAGTACTTTAAACTTAAACCCATGTACTACACTCTTGTGGGATAGCACCATTTTGGTCTTCTTCATGAGCATCCTATGGACTATCTTAAAAGTTTTGAGGATCTTGTGAAAAGCATAAAGATAAAGGGAGTCTATGAAGACTACCTCTTCTGCACGTTATTCTCATACTCTCTTGTTGGGAATGCAGCTTACTGGTTCAAGCAGTTGCAGCCGGGATCTTTGACTACCTGGAATGACACCAAGAATGTCATCCTGAACAACTTTTTGATGATGCAAGGTCTAAGGAGCTAAGAAATAAAATATTTAATATCCATGTTTCTCAGGATCCTACTAAAGCATTTGAGGTTTTTGGGTAAGATTCAGAGCATACTAGAGAGACTGTCCACACCATGATTTCAGTGAGGTTCCACTGTTGGACATTTTCGTCAGAGGTGTAGATTGGAGATATCAGATGGCTTTGGATAAGTGAAGGAAATTTCAATACCATGACTCCATAAGAAGTTAGAAAACTCATTGAGAACTTGGTATCTAGCAATAGTACCAAAAATGTAGATATTGAAAGAAAGAAATCAGCTGGAAACTTGGATGGAAATCATATTGCTGAAGTGAAAGCTAAGTTGGATTGTGTTCACCAATCTCCTTGTGAATAAGAATCAAGTTCAGTTTTCTTCAAAGGTTGAGACATTTGAACCAACTCAAGAGTTTGAAAAAAAGGATGTTAAATATGTAAATGGAGCTGGTTTTCAAGGTTACAATTAGAGATCTCTGTTTCAAAAGCCTTTCCAAAGCAACAATAGATTAACAAGGAACTATGGTTTTTCTACTTATCAGGCCCCTCCTGCAGCAACTCAAGAGAGTAGAGTTGAGTCTATGCTGGATAAGAGCTTGTAAGGACGCCAAAAACAGGTTGTGGAGTTCAATAAAAAGATGGATTCCATGTTGAATAGGAAGTTTGAAGCTCTTAACACTCATGTCAAGAAGCTGGATATTTAGGTTGCGCAGACTGTTGAGTTTGTGAAAATATAAGAGGGATTTCTCCATGTAAAGTTAGACACCAACCCAAGACACTTTTTCAATTCCATCATGAATAGGAATGGAGAACATGGCATTGATACATGTGAATTTGTGGGGTTAGAAGAGTAAAACGAAGCTGATTTTGGTGACCTGAGTATAGTATCGATTGACACCCAGCCCTGGTGTCAGTTGATATCCCCCAAGATTCATGAGCTTTCAAGTTTTGATGGGCCAAAATCGACTCCAATTTTCCCTGTCGAGACACTAAAGAGTCGACCAAAATGAAATTTGTGGTTAGTTCGCTTATTTTAGTAGGATTTTATTTTCTGCTTCGGTAGGTTTAAAAAATTAGGTTTTCGGTTTGGTTACTTTAGGCAATTTCTTACTTTGATTTTTCTTTTTTTCAAAAAAAAAAAATATATATATATAATCAAACCATACTAAAAACGCAAACTGAACTAACCGATTTTTACCAAAATTAACCAAATTTAACATGATTAAACCAAATATAACTAAAATCAAAAACCAAATTTTATTTCGGGTCAGTTCAATAAGATTGATTTATGTCAAACCAAAATAACCAAAACCGAACTATCCAAACGAATAACCCGAATTAACCAAACAAGCATACCTAACTACTATCAACCAATTACGCCAAGCAAAGAGGAAATAAACTCACATGTGCCACAAATTTATCCCAGTCTCTATCGACCTGCTCTTGGACAAGACCCAGCGGAGATGACATCTAGCTCAATGGGTTCCAAAGAAGATGAAACCGATCGCTAAATTCGCCACCTTGCTTTTTTCTTTGGATCGTCATCACCCTTGATCTACCCATCGACAACAGACCTCTTCTCCAAAGCTCCGTTTACAAAATGCCCCGAGCAATAATGCTTGAAGGCACGATGGGAGCACCAACAAGATGCAAGGAAAAACCTGCCTTGGTCGATAAAACGACTGAGAATCAAGAATCAGTGTTCCCCGTCCCAAGGGTGTCCCCTCCTGAACAGCTCTGGTCGCCATCTATGGGTAATCCTCAATGATAGGGGAAGAACCCCATCAGGACCAGGCTCGGCCGAATCCAGACGAGTCTCTCCTTGACCCACCTACGATGACGATCCCTTCACAAGGTCGGTGTAATTTCAGATATACCTCCTAACCTTCCCCATTCTTTTCGAAGACCTTCTTCTCTTCTTGGTTATCCGTGAGATTGTGAAAATCCGGATTAATCTTCTTGTTTATACTTGAGCGGGACTTAAATTGCTATATCAAAAAAAACTGATACCGAACTCGACCAGCACCAAAAAACCGAAAGAGTATCCGAACATATAAATATATATTTACTTATTAGTTCTTATTATACTTATAATATTATTAAAACCTAAAATGAAAATTAAAAATTAAATATAGTAGTTATTTTGGGTATAAATTGATAAAAAATGATGTTTTTGTCACAAAATACCCAAATCAAATTGTATATATGGTTACTTTCAGATTCAAAAATTACCATTTTGAACCATATTTAATGAGTATTTTTTTTTTATTTGTGGTTTTTTAGTTATTTTGGTCATTTTAGTTATTTTGGGTAAGTTCGTGTAATTTGGATGTAAAATTTTCAAACTGAATTGGATAGTTTTGTTATTTCAGTTAAAAATATATGTACCTGAACCAGGCATAACAGATATCCAAATTATTTTTTTTCATCAGAACCGTATTCACCTGAATCTAAGAGGAGCCGGCTCAAATGCAATCCATTTTCTATAAACACGAACATGATTTTTTCAAAATTTTAAAAACTTATACCCAAAAAATCGACATGCACTTAAGTGGATATGATAACCCAAGTCAAAATCTCAAAAATCGACATGTAATATGCCAAATAATAGTAGGACAAATATTAGCAATGAATATTTTAATAATATTGCACTATAAGAAAACAGCAGTATTCTGACGGACATTCCGACGGAAAATGAAATCCTCGGAATATCCCGAGGAATTTCCGAGGAAATTCCGAGGAAACACAAAATTTGTGTTTCCTCGGAATATACCGACGGAATTCCGAGGAAATACAAATCCGTCGGAATATTCTTATGGAATACCGAGGAAAAACGTATTCCTCGGAAAAAACCGATGAATTCCGAGGATATATTATAGCCGCTAAAGAGCCGTTGGGGGATTTTAAAATTTCCGAGGAATTTCCGACGAACTAGCCGTTTCCGTCGGAATTTCCTCGGTATGTCGGTAGGATTTCAACTCTAAATACAAGCACCCCTCTTCCTCTTCATTCACTCCATATCTTCATCCTCCCTCTTACTCTCTTTACACACGAATTTGATTCATAAAAACATGTCTTCTTCAAATTATTTTCGTTCTTGGATCGATCGACCTCATTTGGATCCGAACACGAGATTGCTTACGGAAGAATACCAACGAGGTATAAACGAATTCATGGGGTTAGTTCACCGACAACCAGAAGCAAAACCAGGTATGTTAAGATGTCCTTGCTCTAATTGTAAAAATAGAAAGGTTATTAAAGAGTGGGATGTTTGGACTCATCTATATTTGAGTGGGTTTACACGAAGTTACAAAATTTGGTATCATCATGGGAAAACTGATTATGAACATGGTAGTACTAGCGAACCTCAGCCAGCGGTTAGATTAGAAGAACCAATTAGAACGGATGTAGATTATGGTGTAGGTACTGAGCAGATGATAAATGATCATTTTAGAGGGGAAGATTTACCCAATGCACAAGCTAGGAGATTTTATGATATGTTGGATGCTGGAAAGCAACCATTGTACGAAGGTTGCAGAGATGGTCATTCATATTTATCATCTGCTACAAGATTGATGGACATTAAAACAGATTATAATTTGGCTGAAGACTGTGTGGATGCGATTGCTGATTTTGTAAAAGGTATTCTACCCGAGGATAATGTAGCTCCTGGTTCATACTACGAGGTTCAGAAACTCGTAGCTGGTCTTGGTTTATCGTATCAGGTAATAGATGTATGCAGCGACAACTGCATGATTTATTGGAGGGCGGATGAACAGCGGGTTACATGCAAATTTTGTGGAAAGCCTCGTTATAAAGATACGAGTGGAAGAGTTCCAGTGCCATATAAAAGGATGTGGTATTTGCCTTTGACAGAAAGGTTGCAGAGGTTGTATCTGTCTGAACGCACAGCGCAACCAATGAGATGGCATGCGGAGAACTCAACAGATGGTGAGATCAGACATCCTTCAGATGCAAAAGCGTGGAAGCATTTCCAATCAAAGTATCCCGACTTTGCGTATGAGAGAAGAAATGTCTACCTTGGATTATGTACTGATGGTTTCAGTCCGTTTGGCAAGAGTGGAAGACAGTATTCTCTATGGCCCGTCATTCTTACACCATACAACCTACCCCCAAACTTGTGCTTGCGACGAGAATTTTTGTTTCTCTCGATTCTCGTTCCCGGACCAGAGCATCCTAAGAGATCACTTGATGTGTTTCTTCAGCCACTAATATATGAGTTACAACAACTATGGGCTCAAGGTGCTGAAACATACGATGTTTCGTGTAAAGAAAACTTTCAAATACGGGCAGTACTAATGTGGACAATAAGTGATTTTCCAGCATATGGTATGTTGTCTGGATGGACAACGCATGGAAGGCTATCATGTCCATATTGTCAAGATAACACTGATGCTTTCCAACTAAAACACGGAAGGAAAACGTGTTGGTTTGACTGTCACAGGAGATTCCTACCACCTGATCATCCATATCGTAGGAGTAGGAATTTGTTTACGAAGAACAAGAGGGTGTTTGACAGTCCACCTCCGGAAATTTGTGGAAAAGATTTGAAGATACAACTAAGAGATTTTGGTGCAGAAAGGACGCCAGACGTCGGTGGACATGAGCGTTTTCCGGTAGATGCTGTTGGAGAACTACATAACTGGCACAAAAAAAGTATTTTCTGGGATCTGCCATACTGGGAGGATCATCTGCTAAGGCATAATTTAGATGTCATGCATATTGAGAAGAACTTTTTTGACAATCTCATGAACACGATCCTTAATGTTCAAGGTAAAACAAAGGATAATTTGAAGTCAAGACTGGATTTAGTCGATATATGTGCTCGTTCAGAACTTCATGTTGATGAGAATGGTAGGGCTCCTTTTCCCATATACCGACTTGATGCAGAGGGAAAAGATGCGTTCTTTGATTGGATTTCAAACGATGTGGAATTTCCAGACGGTAACGCATCAAATTTGCGTAACTGTATCGACAGAAACGAAGGAAAGTTTACTGGCTTGAAAAGCCACGATTGCCATGTAATGATGCAGCGCCTCCTTCCTTTCGCCTTCAAGGAACTATTACCACGAAATTTTCATGAAGCAATTGCAGGGATAAGTGGTTTCTTCCGCGATTTATGCATGAGATCAGTGACTCTTGAAGGTATTGAAAATTTGAAGACTAACATACCCGTGATTCAGTGCAACCTTGAGAAGATATTTCCTCCCTCATTTTTTGATGTTATGGAGCATCTTGTTATTCATCTGGCAAGAGAATTGGAACTTGGTGGTCCTGTGCAGTATAGATGGATGTATCTGTATGAGCGGTATATGTTTCATTTGAAGAAGATGGTGAAAAATTTAAGTAGGGTGGAAGGTTCTATAGTCGCACAGATGATCAATCAAGAAACTTCAAACTTTGCCGAGTACTACTTTCCAACAGAAGTTCAGACAAAAAACAGAAGACCTGCTCGGCATGATGATAGAGGCGAACGGGCAACATATCATGTTACGGTTCTAGACATTTTCACAGACGTTGGACGACTTAGCGGAAAACCAAAGGACCGTCGACTTACTGAGCAGGAGCGCAGTCATTTGCAAACATATTTGCTCACAAACTGCGAAGACGTTCTTCAATATGAGAGGTAAATAAATTAGCTTACAAATTTTTATTTTAACAAGTTGAAATTTAAATCTTAATTAATTACATTATTGTCATCATATACAGGATTTTCATGGCAGAAAAGCGGTTCGAGTATAGATACGCGACAGAGGACGAACTAGAAGAAATGAAGCAGAGAGAATTTACTGGATGGATGTTTACTTATGTGAGTGCTTTAAACAAATTAAAATATATTTTATCACATATTTATACTAATTCACATTTATTGATATAATATATATATATGTGCTATTAATAGGTGTCTGATGGTTTGGCCAGAGGTGAAACATTTGACGATTGGATACGTGAGATGGTCGTTGGACCAAACTTTGTTGTGAAGTCATATCCGAGATTTTGTACTCGAGGATATGCATTCACAACTCAGAAGAGGAGACGTTCGAGTACGACTTATGATGCTGGCGTTTGTTCTGCATCAGGAGATGATGTATACTACGGACACATACATGAGATTTTGGAAATCAAGTATTTGGGCATGGTTGGATTGCGCTGTATTGTTTTCTATTGTGATTGGCACGACAACACTCCAGATCGAGGTGTGAGAACAGATGCATTTGGTGTTACATCAGTAAATTCGAGGCGAAAGCTGCAATATTATGATCCTTTCGTTCTTGCTTCTCAGGCCGATCAGGTAATTAAATGTTAATTATTCAGAATGATTCATCATCATGTGTATTAATTTAAAATTTTACTAATAATTTTCTAAATGTTACACGTTTGTTATATCAAGTACCCCCGGGTAAGGAACAGAGATGATCCATGGGTTACTGTTACAAGACTCAACCCGAGAGGCCGAGTTCAGGGAAGTTCTGAGCTGGAAGACCCACTACAACCAAGCACATCTGGCAACTTAAGTGCAGCAGAAGATTTAGCTGGAGTTGGCCTTGTAGTCGATTTAACCGACTTCGGAGAGGAAGCCGTCATTCACGTCGAGGATGAACCAGTGATTGAAGAGTTTCACCAAGATCCAGATTCAGATTCATATGGTGATGACGACTCGGAAACAGACTACCATTGATTTTCTTTTTTTTTAAAGAAATACCGAGGAATTTGTTTTTCCTCAGAATTTCCTCGGAATATTCCGAGGAAATTCCGAGGAAATAGGGGTTTTAAACCGAAAATAACGTTTTGCGGTTTGAATAACACTTATATAACCCTTATTAAGTGTCTTAGACTAATTATGAAGTCAATACTTATACACTTTAATGAACGGTAAAGGGAATACTTTCAATTCGTTTTGAAATTTGTTATTTCATGGTTTATGCTCATCTATACAAAGAATCCTCAATGGTATGCATTACAATTGTATAAGAAATGAAATACGGCAAAAAAATTGATGTTTTGAAACCCCAAACACTAGTTCCTCGGTATTTCCTCAGAATATTCCGACGAAATTCCGAGGAAGATAAGGGTTTCCTCAGAATTCCCTCGGAATATTCCGAGGAAATAGGGGTTTTAAACCGAAAACAACGTTTTGCGGTTTGAATAACATTTATATAACCCTTATTAAGTGTCTTAGACTGATTATGAAGTCAAAAATTTGTTCCTTACCCTATAATAAACACTTTTCCGATTGTATGAACGAAATCCCCACAACAAAAGAGAAACACTTATACACTTTAATGAACGGTAAAGGGAATACTTTCAATTCGTTTTGAAATTTGTTATTTCATGGTTTATGCTCATCTATACAAAGAATCTTCAATGGTATGCATTACAATTGTATAAGAAATGAAATACAGCAAAAAAATTGATGTTTTGAAACCCCAAACACTAGTTCCTCGGTATTTCCTCGGAATATTCCGACGGAATTCCGAGGAAGATAAGGGTTTCCTCGGAATTCCCTCGGAATATTCCGAGGAAATTCCAAGGAAATAGGGGTTTTAAACCAAAAACAACGTTTTGCGGTTTGAATAACACTTATATAACCCTTATTAAGTGTCTTAGACTGATTATGAAGTCAAAAATTTGTTCATTACCCAATAATAAACACTTTTCCGATTGTATGAACGAAATCCCCACAACATAAGAGAAACACTTATACACTTTAATGAACAGTAAAGGGAATACTTTCAATTCATTTTGAAATTTGTTATTTCATGGTTTATGCTCATCTATACAAAGAATCCTCAATGGTATGCATTACAATTGTATAAGAAATGAAATACGGCAAAAAAAATTGATGTTTTGAAACCCCAAACACTAGTTCCTCGGTATTTCCTCAGAATATTCCGACGGAATTCCGAGGAAGATAAGGGTTTCCTCGGAATTCCCTCGGAATATTCCGAGAAAATTCCGAGGAAATAGGGGTTTTAAACCGAAAACAACGTTTTGCGGTTTGAATAACACTTATATAACCTTTATTAAGTGTCTTAGACTGATTATGAAGTCAAAAATTTGTTTCTTACCCTATAATAAACACTTTTCCGATTGTATGAACGAAATCCCCACAACATAAGAGAAACACTTATACACTTTAATGAACGGTAAAGGGAATACTTTCAATTCGTTTTGAAATTTATTATTTCATGGTTTATGCTCATCTATACAAAGAATCCTCAATGGTATGCATTACAATTGTATAAGAAATGAAATACGGGAAAAAAAATTGATGTTTTGAAACCCCAAACACTAGTTCCTCGGTATTTCCTCGGAATATTCCGACGGAATTCCGACGGATAGTATCCGTCGGATCCTAGGTTTTATAACCACGAGCCGCTTCTTCTTCCCCATTTCTCTCTTCTTCCTCTGCGCGACTCCTCCGGCGATTTCCCACTGAAATCCGGCGATATCTCCGGCGATATCTCCGGCGATCTCCCCCTTCTCTTACACAAATCATGTAAGGACCCTATCCCACTCTCTTAGGTTCTATTTGTTAGGTTTTTGTGTAGTTTTGATAGATTTTTGTTAGGGTGATTGGTTAGGATTGTGATTTGGTTGTATAATAGGTTTAGAATTGTGATTTGGTTGAATAATTTGTTTTGTTGAATTGATTTAGAATTTTTTTATAATTTTTTTATTTTTTTTGTATTTATAAAATCGATTTTTGTATATAAAATCGATTTTTGTATTTTACAAAACGATTTTTGTTTATAAATTCGATTTTTTGGATTTTACAAAACATTTTTAATATCTATAAAACTTTTTTTGTGATTAAAAACTATTATTTGGGATTTAAAAATATATATATATATATATATATATATTATTAAAACTATTTTTTGTAATTATTAAACTATTTTTTATTTATTAAAACTATTTTTTGTTTATTAGAACTATTTTTATATATTTATTAAACATTTTTAATATCTATAAAACTTTTTTGTGATTAAAAACTAATATTTGGGATTTGTTTTTAAAAATATATATATATATATATATATATATATATATATATATATATATTATATATTTCTATATTATTAAACATTTTTCTATATTTATTAAACTATTTTTAATTTATTAAAACTATTTTTTGTAATTTTTATACTATTTTTTATTTTTAAATCTATAAATTTTTTTTATTAAAACTATTATTTATTTTTTTTTTAAACATTTTTAATATCTATAAATCTTTTTATTTGATTAAAAATATTTTTTTATTTCTATATTTATTAATATTTTTTTTTCTCATGATGATCAGACCCGGCCTCGACAGCGTCGTGGTCGTGGTGGTACGGGGAGCCAGTCTCGGGATTCCAGCCATTTTCAGGATTCCCCTTCGCCCCACAGCTCCTACCATACATCTCCCTCTGCTGCACCCGCTCCTGCTCCTCTCGCTCCCGCTGCTGCATCCGCTCCTGCTCCTCCGGGTCCTCCGGGAGTGATGAGTGTTGCGGAGTTGGTTCAACAGCCCGGTCGTGACCATCTTTCCTATCTCACTCCGTATCCACATGGACGGGGTCAAACATGGTAATTAAACATATTTTTTAAAAAAAAATTTGGATTCATTATTAACCGTTTGTTCTTTTTATTAGGTTCAACCGATCCGGGAACGGGATCAGCGCATGGATCAACCGTATGATGTACTCGGCCCTCGACAGGGGACATCCGACTTTCATTCACTTCCCTACAGACAAGCAGCATCTGTGGTTTCGTCAGTTTGCGGTAAATATTCTAATTTTTTATTTATATTTTTAATCTTTAATATAAATTTTCTACTAATTGTGTTTTTTTTTTCAGCAAGAGTTCAACTGGAATTCCGATGAGACGCTCTTTATCTATCACCACTTCGTCCATAAAGTTATGGACAACTATGGGAAGCAGATCCACGAGTGGAAGAAGAAGTGGAAAATCAATAAGATTCGATTTAATTTATTAAACAATTTTTTAATTTATTAAACTATTTTTTAATTTATTAAACTATTTTCTTTTCTTTTTTATTAAAAGGTCCCAAAGTCGATGAACGACACGGTCTGGAATGAGTTGTGTGCGCATTGGGATAAGGAAGAGACGAAAGAAACTTCTTCCACCAACTCCACCAACCGCAGGAGCGACCGCAAAGGGAAGGACATCTACAAGCATAACTTGGGTGCTCAATCTATTGCCACTCTGGGAGATCGCATGGTAAGTTCAACCGCTTTTTCTTCAATTATTTGAGTTTCAGAATTTTAATTTATTGTGCATTTCTTCTAATTTCTAATGTTTCTTTAATTTATGTTTTTTTTCAAGGCGGAAGAAAATGATGGCGAGCCGGTTGATGATCTCGCCCTAATGAGGAGGGCGTATACCAACAAGAAGACCGGCCAGATTGATGACGGTCTTGTGAGGGACGTGGTCGACCTGGTCCAAACTCAGGTGGTAGACGAAGTGTCTCAGCTTCAAACCGAGGATGACGCTTCGACGGCTGCGACCAACTTGTCCCAGTTTCGAATCAACGAAATCGTTGAATCGGTAAGTTCTTTTTTTTAAAGTTCAATTTATTAATTTCTTGATTTTTATTTTATCATCAATTTATATTATTTAAATTTGGCTATTTATATTTCAGTCGGTTCCAAAGAAGAAGGGACGTTTGGTCGGTTTGGGTCGTCGCTCCCGGTCGGCTGCTCCTTCTTCTGCACCACCGCCATATGTTGATCCAGAAGTTCTTACGGCTCAGCTGAAGGACAAGGATGATCGGATATCAGCGTTGGAGACCCAGATGGCAGCTCAACAGGCGGGCTATGAGACACATAAGAGGCTGAATGAGCAGATGATGGAGATGATGAAGAGGATGTACCCGAACGAGGTTTTCCCGAACATTCAAGACCCGTAGTTTTTTTTTTTTTTACCAAAAACTCGGAATGTTTTATTTTTATTTGTAGAACTTTGAATTATCTAATATGTTTTCAGTTTTAATTTTAATTTTATATTTTTGAATTTAAATTTCACAAATTTTAATTTTAAAAAAAAAATTAATTTTTTAAAAAAAAATTAATTTTTTCGAAATTCCGAGGAAAAGCACCCTCGGAAATTTCCGACGACCTTTTCCTCGGAATAAGTCGTCGGAATTTAAAAAAAAAATCCGAGGGAATGTTCCTCGGAATTTTCCGAGGGACTACGTTCCTCAGAAATTTCCGAGGGCCACATTCCTCGGAAATTCCCGATGCAAATTCCGAGGAAGATTTTGTCGGAACTTCCGAGGGTTGGACCATCGGAAATTTCCTCGGAATATACCGAGGAAGTCCTCCCTCGGTATATTCCGAGGAACTTTCCGACGATCTAGTGGTCCTCGGAGTTTCCTCGGAAATTCAGTTCCTCGGAATTCCGTCGGAAATTTCCGAGGGATTTCCGAGGAAAAATGAATTTCCGATGAGTTATTTCCGACTTTTTTCGTCGGTATGTCGTCGGAATAGCCTTATTCCGACGACATACCGACGATTTTTTCCCTCAGTATGCCGCTGTTTTCTTGTAGTGTTGATATGTCATGAAACTAATGAGCTTCCCTTAAACCCAAAACAAATATTCCCCTTCTTATTAATTTAGAATCAGTATATGATGTACGTTTGTCTGTAAAAGTTCTCTTAGTCGGTAGTTTATCATCCCATTCATTGATGATGAGAGACATGCGTATAGATATATTCCAGATGCAGAAACTTACATCGGACTATGGGAGTGGTTTTGTTACGTAATCGAAATCTCAGCTTCATAAAAGGTGGACAGTTGGGTGTATGGATATTGATTAGGAGGACAAAGCCAGCCCCAGATTTGCCCCACTAAATAATACTACTATACTAGTAGTATTAATTGTTTTCATAATAGATCTACGTTATTGGCGGTTCATTTAATTGAAACTAGATGTCGATCCGCACAACCGTTTTTGTTTTCATTTATTATTATATAAATATTTTGTTTTCAATTTTAAATTGGCATATATTATAATATATGTGTCTATCAATTTTCAAAACATAATAATTGTACGGTATATTCTTTTCATTGAATAGATTGTTTTAAACTTTCACATGTATTTGTATCTTTTTCTATATATATATTTTCAGATTATTATTTTATTATTAAAATCGTAACTAAATATATAAAGATTAGTAAAATATTGTTTTATTGTCATATTCAAAGATATTGTAACATTTCACAAATTTAGAAAATTTTAAAAAAATTTAAACTTTTCGCTTCATAGATTTATATTATCGAGTAAATAATTAAACATTTAGCTTTTTTTTAATTTTTAAAATAAACTATATAGTTTAAAATTTGTTTTCATTGGTTTAAGGTAGTAAATATTAATCATTGTTAGATAATATGATTTTTTTTTAATTTATAATTTTAAAAGTTAACATCGATCAAATATTTAAATATTTAATATATGGAGGTATAGTATTACAACATTAAATTATATCTATTTAATTTGTATTATCTATAATCCAATGGATCATCTATTCTTTAAATCCAATTATTCGTAGCCCAATAAAAATTTCTGGTAGACCCAAAATTTAAATGATAAGATTAGAGATTAAATGTAACATGACTTTCTAAGAATATGTTCATTAAGTTCATTTTTAAAAAAAAGTACACATAAATCAAGGTTGCGACTTATGTTTTAATATATGATATCGTCAACATGCAATCATTTATGTCAATTGTATCTCTCATGTCATACGAGAACATATTTACGCCCAAACTTGGAAGAATAAAAAATCAGTGACAACTTAAATTATCTTGGTTTTGTTAGAGATTTTTTTTTCTTAAAGCATTAGGTCATCTTCAACGCGGTATCTAACGCGTTTTTTAAGGAGTGGACCCTGCGGTTTTGTTAAAAACGGGCTTCATAGGTCGCAAGATAAGGAACGGTTTCGGTCCGTTTGTTACACTATTTTACGGGCTCCACGACACGTGGCAGCCCGCGGTTGGTTCCGTTTTTAATTTTTAATTTTTTTTTTTAATCAGATAAAAAAAAAAAAATTAGAAACCTAAAACGGGTTTCACCCGATAATCATGCTCTTAGAGATTTTCCTTTTTAAAAGAAACTAAAAGTAAAAATAAAATAAACAAAGAATAAATAGTAGTTGAGACACCGAAAGAAGAATGCATAACCTAAACGGAACAAGAGAAGCTCTCAACAAAGTTAGTTAGGGCTTTGCACGTTACCTTAGCTCATGCAATCTTCGCCTTTCATCATTTTAATTCTTTTTAATATACTAATTTGATCTATATATCATTTATATACGTATACACATATATACCTGATCGTCATGCATGTCTTGCACTTTACCTAACAAAGCCACAATCAGTCTCTCCTAAGAGAGAAAGAAAGAAAACTATACACAGCTATTTTCACACAAATATATATATATATAAATCTAAGTTGTTGGTGACGTTATTTTACACAGAAAGCACAACCATGTATGTATGTAGTTTTAGCTTCTATTGTTTCTTCTTCTTTCTTGCAGTCTCTTGTCTTCTTAGCTGTTTTTGCTTTATCTTTTCAAGTTTCGGCAGTCACAAGATTTTTGAGGAATCTTTCCTTCCAGGAATCTTGTGTAAGTTCTTGTTATCTTAATTCTTTTCATGATATATTTGAGCTCTCATTGGTTTGAAATCATGTAAATGATACATTTTGTCTTTCTAATTACCTATGTCATCTCAAATTTCGCATTTGTTAACGAACAAAACCATAAAAAAAATATTGGCATTATATTGGTTAGAGTTTCAAGGGAACTTGTCCATTTTTGAAAGTTTATTTCTTCTTATTGTGGTGTAGACATTTTGAGAGAATGGAGAGTACTATGCAAAACTTGTTGGAGAAACTAAGGCCTCTGGTAGGTGCAAGAGCTTGGGACTATTGTGTTCTTTGGAGACTAAACGAAGACCAAAGGTCTGTCTGATTTGATTCTTTCAGTACAATAAATTTTTTAAGAACTGATCCCTCTATCTTTCCTCTTTCATCACATTGTTGCTTTTTGGTTTGAGAGGAGACAGGTTTGTGAAGTGGATAGGATGTTGTTGTGGTGGGACACAACTCATAGAGGAAAATGGAACTGAAGAGTTTAGCATCGAAGGTTGTAGGGATGTTATGTTTCATCATCCTCGAACCAAATCTTGTGAATTTCTTGATCATCTTCCTTCTTCCATCCCTCTTGATTCCGGCGGGTATGATCATATACATGTGGCACACATTAATATACTATATTTCATATGATACATCTAGAGATGGAAACATGGACATTGTTGTAGGATATATGCGGAGACTCTTCTGACTAACCAGACCGGTTGGTTAAGTGAGAGCTCAGAACCAGGTTTCATGCAGGTATTATCCGTTTATATCACTACAATCACATGAACAAGAACTCTTAATTATTATTTTAGTATTTGTGAAATCCAGGAAACGATCTGTACAAGGGTTTTGATTCCTATACCGGGAGGATTAGTGGAGCTCTTTGCGACCAGACATGTATGTTTCATGTTTCTAAATCATGACAAGTTTTGGTACTTTATTTACTGTTAAAACTGTGATTGTTACTGTGATGATGTGTGTACGGATGTATAGGTAGCTGAAGATCAGAACGTGGTAGATTTTGTAATGGGCAATTGCAATATGTTAATGGATGAAACCGTGACGATCAACATGATGGTAGCGGATGAGGTCGAGTCGAAGCCATACGGGATGTTATGTGGTGACATCCATCAAAAGGGTTCAAAGGATGAAGAAATGATGAATCTCCCATTGCCCTACGACATCTCTACCGATCAAATGCGGGTCAACTTCTTGCCTCAGATGAGTGAGTACGAGGCACAACAACACTTGAAGGTGAAGAGTGATTATCATCACCAAGACTTGGGATATCTCCCGGAGAATGGTAGCAAGGAGATGATGGGCATGAACCCATTTAGCACAGAAGATGGGATGTCGGTGATGGGCGAGCCAAGCTTGCTTGTGAATGAACAGCAAATCGCTAACGATAAGGAAATGAATGAGAACGGAACCGGTTCGGATTGTAGCGACCAGATTGATGATGAAGATGATCAAAAGTACAAGAAGAAGACAGGGAAACATTCTCAAGCTAAGAACCTGTTGGCTGAGAGACGGAGGAGGAAGAAGCTAAACGATAGGCTTTACGCTCTCCGGTCTCTTGTTCCTAGGATAACCAAGGTAATATGCATCTGCGACTTTACTCTAAAGGGTTTGTTTCTTTCTCTGAAACTAGTTTCTTTGTGGCATGGAAGTTGGATAGGGCATCGATTCTTGGTGACGCGATCAACTACGTTAAGGAGTTGCAGATTGAGGCAAAGGAGCTACAAGACGAGCTTGAAGAAAACTCAGAGACTGAGGATGGAGCTAATAGGCAGCGAGGAGGGGTGAGTCTGAACGGGACAGTTGTCACTGGGTTTCACCCGGGGATTTCATGCAACTCCAACGTTCCTAACCTGAAACAAGATGTTGATATTGAGAATGCCAATGATAAAGGACAAGAAATGGAGGTTAGAGTATAATAATAAGATAGAACCTAAACTCTCACCTTCTGTATTGACACTATTAACACCTCATTTTGATGGTATCAGCCGCAGGTGGACGTGGCTCAGTTAGATGGCATAGAGTTTTTCGTAAAGGTGATTTGTGAATACAAACCAGGAGGCTTCACAAGACTAATGGAGGCACTTGATTCTTTAGGACTTGAGGTGACAAATGCTAACACCACTCGGTTCCTCAGTCTTGTCTCCAATGTCTTTAAAGTCGAGGTATGATCTACAGAATCTGCGGAAGTGAAGAAACAAAACAGAAAATACAGAAACTAAATGGTTCTTTCTTCTCTCTCCATGTTACAGAAAACCGATAGCGAGATGGTGCCAGCTGAACACGTTAGGAACTCTTTGCTGGAAATAACCCGGAACACATCTAGAGGATGGCATGATGATCAGATGGCAACCGGTTCGATCCAAAACGAAAAGAACGAAGTTGACTATCAACACTATGATGATCACCACCATCACAGCGGTCATCACCACCTAAATGATCATCAGATGAATCACAGCGCACAACATCATCATCATCACCAACACATCAACCATTACCAAAACCAATAAGGAACATGTTCCCAGAGCTATCAAGATGGGTGTTCTTTACAGGAGAAAGAACCATTAACATATGCCTAATTACACTTCAAGCATCTTTCCATTTCAAGAAATATAATAAAAAGGAATATCAGATTCTCATGGGACATAGAAATATATATAAAAAAGCCAAAAAACTTCACTTGAAATTATCTTTGTTAGAAGTTATTTGACAACTAATGACAAACCAAGTGTTGTAGTGCACCCCTATAACTTTTAAGCAAGCTCCAAACCATGATCAACCAAAACAAAATCATTTGCCAATATTGCCGGAGCAGATGGGGTTACAACTCAGGATCATAATGCAATTCTTGTGTAACTAAAAAAAGAGAGAAAATTTCCGACATATCTGAGTTTCAAACTTAAAAAAACCACAAACCTCCGCTTTGGTTCATTGGCAATGTTTAGTATATACCCGGCTTGTGTTATTGCTGCTGGAGATGCTTGAATTCATTGCAGTCAGCTCCTACTTCACTCAGCGCTGAGAAAAGCTTTGGCGCAATCTTAGCCAACATAAGCTTAAAACCAACCGAAGTTGAATTTGCACTGCTGTGCTCATTGATAATTGAGGCATCTTTAGCTAGGGAACCTATCAGATATCCTTTCATGTATGCCTCACATGCCTTCAAGATGTAATAACCACGTTTCTTGAAATGCTCTTTGATGAGTTCTTCAAAGTCCTATAGAAATGATCACAAATTAAGAATGTTTTCAATGTGATAAGAGTTTAAGAAAGAGAAACAGAGCTCTCTCTTACCTTTGGTGGTCTCCGCATAAGATACATCATGGTTTTACAATTTAGCAAAAAGGTATTCTCGTTGTATCCCAGTGAGTTTTTCTCTCCTTCAGCAGTTCCGATCTGCCTATCATACCCAGCTTCATTGAAGTAAGGCTTTGAATTCAACACCAAACCCTGGAGTGAAACAAGGACTTGAAGAATGCTCGATGATTTGGGATCCCAGACTTCATTTCCTCTGCCTGTCCACGTATTAAGAAGGCTAAGGCAGACCTTTCCTTCTTCATATAGGTTAGGGTTTAGCCTCCAACCGCCAGAATGATAATATGCCGACTGCAGAATCAAGAGCCAGACACAACATTATTTTATGTTATGCATAAATGGATTCGATTATGCAATAACAAACACTAGAAACTCATACCGGTGGCACACTAGGGTAGTCAGGTGGAAGGTGAAAATCGAAAAAGAAGAGACCATCTTGATATGGTGTTCCATATGCCCCGGCTATTACGGCCCTTAGGAGATCCATTCTATCTTCGTAAACTCGGACAAAGATTCCATCTGCCAAAATTAAATCAAATTTCTGTTCAATAACAAGTGACCAATCATGAAATGCTGCTGAATGTTTAACTGTACAGTTACACACTCTTACCGGGAAGATTGTTCTGAAGTATTTTCCAGTCTCGATCAACCTTTTTGAACCATCTTCTTTCCTTGGTTTTCTGCAAGTTTGATACGACACTAAGAATCAAACTCAAGTTTCCAATTTAGACTGAGAAACCATTTCATACGGGAGTAAACTGAAGTGTAAGTCATTGACCTACCTGCTCATCTGCGCCAAGAAAATGGTGGTCCAGAGGCTCTTGTGATATATCAAAGCGTCTGAAACTGCAACTATCACCTTCAGAGGTTACTGGCTCATCAGATTTTTCGCTCTTTGATCTTTCCAATGCTTCGTTTTCTAGAACTGTGCCCTCTGACTCACAGTTATCAGTGGCACTTAAATTTGGAGAAGTAGGATCGTCGAGGAAGGAATCCCTCTCGCCGGAAGGGTTAGTAAATTCAGCCTGCTTCTCACCTGTGGGACTGGAACTGGAAGGATCTTCAGTTTTCCGTCCACGTGAAAAGATTCCACTAGCAAGTCGAGTCACAAATTCAATTGCAGCTAGTGGGAGAGCTAGGGCACCATTCCTCCCAGAATCATTCTCAGCATTGGTTTCTGCATCAGAGTTTCCCTCAGTAAAACTACTCCTTCCATGATCCTGTAAACAAAAGATTCTCTCGTTACTTTACAGAAACGAATGATTGTAATGCAAAGAAGTAAACCAGTGCCTCTGTATTTAACATAACGTACTGGGTCAAGCAAAAATATTCAGTCACACTTTTCAACAAAAACAAACCTCTTCAGGAATCTCAGGAGCACCCTTATCATCATCGTCTACAGTTTCCCAACTAGCAGCATCACTTGAATCACTTTCTGCACCAGTTGATTCATCATCATCGTCCCGTCCAACGACATAAACTGCTTGAGGGCCAACCTAGGAGAAAGCAAAAAAAGTAGAATTATAACTCAAAAAGTGCAGGGAAAGTCCCATCAGATTCATGCACATACAGTCTCGTAGAGAATCAATTTGAATCTAACTCCTAGATCATCAAAATAAAAAGAAAACAACTCCTCTCCAAATTATTCCTTTGGTTACGCATCAACTGTCTTAGCCCAAAACATCAAGGAAGGAACAGCACATATTGAAATTAGAACAGCAAGTATATTAAAGCACTCTAATATTTGGTACACGTTGCAAATCATATAATGACGAGAAACCAGACCAGTAAGGATTGTAAGTGAATAGACTAGTTGAGGTTGACATACCGTTGATACCACTCCATCGGCCCATGTGACTTCAATATCACCATCCTTTAGGCCAGTAATATTTCCTACCCACGAGAGCTCTGAAAGGTCCGTATTGACTTCGTTTTCTTCCCTGTCATGGACAGTTGCTTCTTGATGCGTTTCCGTATCTTGGTCGCCATTGTCTTTCTCTGTTGCCTCCTCTAAAGAGTTTCCGGAAGAAGATGCTGGTAACGCTATGGTAACAGGTGATAGTCGAACAACAACATCCCCATAACAGTAGTCATAATCAGGATGGCCCTCCAGCTCATAAACACTAACAATTTCTTCCTCGTCAAACTCACGAGGTTCTTCTGCCCGTCCAAGTGGCTTCAACCATCTCACAGAAGCAGTACGTTCTTTTGCATTGACACTTTTAACAACTCCAACACGCTTAGCTTCAGTTTTGTTATCATCATCATCCGAAGCCTTCTCCACCACATACTGCTCAGCCACAAATTCATGATCACCAGGGGTCTCAATTGGAATCAATGTTGTTGCTTCACGCCCACATTCTACTGTACCATCCTGCCACGCTACATCAACACGCGTTCTGCTATTAACTATCAGTAGAGATCGTTCGAAGCTTTCCTCTTTTTTCTTTACCTTTTTGTCCTTTTTGATAACAAGTTTGCGTATCTTCTTACGATGGAGAGGCCAAGGCTCATGAGCAGGCTCCTTTGAAAGAGAAGAAACACTAGTTTCCTTTGGCAAAGCTTCAGCAGTTATACCCGCATATTCATTTTTCTCGCTTACTTCATCTTTCTGGTGCTGATTTGCTTGGGAATCATAAAGTCGTAATTTGGATACATGCTTATGTAAGGGAATTGTAGCAGACTGATTCACCGATGGAAGGAGGCACCAGTCACCGACTTGCCAATTGGCATGAGTGAAAGATGACAACAATGTCAAATCACTAGGACTCTGCTCCTCAGGTGGGGAAACAGAAGAATCTGGCCCAACGCCAGCTGAGGCAATCCAGTAGACAAAAATAGAGCCAGCAGTGACTTTGGTCACAGTGCCTTCTAAGCGGTTTGGTTTCCACAATCCAGATAACCACCGCGAAGTCTTAAGAACAGATGAGGAGCTTGCTTTGACACGCTGGCCTGGGTGATATGGGAAGTTGGCATCTTCTTCAAGGTTATTCTTAGTAATAGGTTTTAGTTGAAGAGGCTCAGCGCGTAGGACTTTACACATGGAGCCATCATCAAACAACACAGTCACATTGTCCAATACATCATCAACTCTACCTAGCCAGGGGCCATGAACCACATAATCACCAACGGCAAAATCCCTGATCCGTTTCAACTTTTTGGTGGAGATGTCCTTGTGGACAGAACCATCGGGAGCTAATAAATCTACCGAAATGTTAGCATCCACTACTACTCCCACCTGCCCAGTTGGCTCAGAAGCTGAAGCAACATAGTCTCCGTGTAGGAAACCACGGTCTACAACGGTTAAATCCTTAACACCTTGAACTGGCTCAGTGTCATCATCCATCCAAAGCACACGGATCTGATCACCCTCAAGAGTACCACATTTGTAGTTCCCAGAATTATCCTCATTGCCCTTTTTCCCTTCCTCTTCCTCCCCATCATCATCATCATCATCATCATCATTACTGTTGTCCTCATCATCTTCTTCGTCGTCGTCATCATCATCATCATCACTCATATCACTGTCAGAATCACCAGCTACTTCGCTCACAACTCCAATACTACCCGTCTTGTTGCTTCTAACAATATCTTCTCGATAAATGTTGGGATGCTCGTTACTTCCAGAATCCTCAGCCTTATCTGTATGAACGCTGTTGTTACTCACAGTAGGATGATCACACATAGATTCACTTGCAAGTGAATTCTCAAGTAGCGAATCAACCCCACCATGTGGTGCTGTACCAGGGTCATCTTGCTCATGTTCCATCTAAAAAAGGCCAAGCAAGAGTTATTGATGAATCAGTCCTCACAAAAACTTGTAATGAACTTTTCTAAACACCAAACAGCTACAGAAGGTTAGGATCTAAACTTATTATAGTAATATTTCAATAATCAGAGCTGAAAAAAGATGCGCCTAAAGTCAAAACAACAATAATTCAATATTTATACAGAAAAAAAGAAGCTCAAAATCTAAGCATGCCCATAGAACATTCCGATGGTTCACAATATCTGTGGAAGCTAAAATTATCACCAGCAACAGATTCATGGAAGAACTCAAAATTTTACGAGAAAATAATCACATTGAGCTTGCAGATGAAATATTAAGAGATTCAAACATATAGCAACAGATTAGTTAACGACGAATCAAAAAAAAAAAAAAAAAAAAAGTACCAAGGTTGAAGTGATGGGAGGAAATTAAAGAGGCGAAATTTTCAATTAGATTCTCGTCGATCGTCTATCGCGACAATTATATTCAGAAGAAGAAACAAGAATTGTGGAGCTAGAGGAGAATAAAAAGATTGAACAAGGCAAAGGGGAGGAGGGAGCTGGGTTGGGATTCTCTTCTTCTCAGCGGCGTCAAGGGTACTTTCGTCATTATATTACTTCAGGTCTAATTCTATCGACATTCCACCAGCACTACGATGATCCAAACTATTCAATCTGAGCCGTTGGATCTTCTTACCAAGTCTCCTGGTTGAACCCGTATCAAATTTGAATTGTGTACCGAACCAAAATATAATAAACCATCGGATACAAATGGATACATCTAACCCATAACCACGTGATAATATTTTTTCTAAAGCAAGATAATCGTCTACACTTGGCTTGGAGAACTGTAAAATTGTAAATTGTACTTGCAAAGTTTGAAGAATGATTATGAGAGTAAAAGATTAATAATAGGTTCAGAAGAATTAAACGTCGACTAAAAGATCTGTTCCAAAATGAAAATGTGAACACATACAATACAAAAATAGTCAACTTTTTTTTTAACATCTTACCCGAATATAAAGCGTTCTTATAAAAGATCTAAAATGTGTTGGCATACATAATACAAGATACTAAATTGAACTTAAAAAAGGTTCTCATCAATGAAAGACAGAAAGTAACCAACACACACAATATCGAGAGAGTTTAATAATACAATAAACGTTCGTCAAAGATTTGGATTTCTTTAATAGCCATAAGACAAAAGCTTCATTATCTTAAATACCATCTCCACTGATGCTTTAAAGACCGTACTAAAAAAAACTCTTTCTCAGCTCCACCAGAATACAAGGCTTAAGTTCTCATGAAGCTCCTTCTACTTACTCTGAGGGAACTTGGCCTCGTAAGTCTCTGTAGTCTGCGGACACAAAACAAGAAGACGAAGAATCGTTAATAGAGAAATTAAATCCAACAGTCTTGAAGTGAAACAAGTCATGTACCATGTAAGTAGCTGTAATCATCTTCCCGGCAAACCATCTTCCATGGAGAGCACGTTGCGCTCCCATTGCTGCTTGTGCATTCTCAAATCTCAAGTAGACAAAACCCATGCTGTTCCTGTTTTTGTGAGCAACAGGCAATCAATGTCAATAAAGATGAGTCGGATAGAGAGATAATACAGGATTCTGAAGCTCACTCACTTGTCAACAAAGATATGATTCAGTTCTCCGAACTTGGAGCATTCATCTCTAACATCTTCCTCGATGTCCTTATCAAAATCAAGTTCAGTCTGTGCGAGAAAGATACATGTATAAAGACGAATTAGCTTGCGATATAAAACTGTTAAGCAGACGAGAAAAAATGTTTACACCGACCTCTGTGGATGGATCAAACATGTTTTTAAGCAGTAGACATTCGCTGGGGACACCAACTGGGTCGACAACAGCTGGAACATGTACACTGAGCCCTGCGAGTCCAGCAACAGCAGGGAAACCCCCTTGTACAACAGGAGCCACCAACGGAGAAACGGTCGAAGTTGCACCGAGAATAGATGGAACTGCAGTAAGGCCAGTGCTGCAAAGAAGATTTGTTTTTAGTGGAATTGGAACATGAACAACGCAAACTTCATAAACAGAAATAAATAACAGGAGTCAGGGAAACCTTGATGAAGTTCCACTGCGATCGAGCTTCATCATGAGTGCAGCCCGCGATTGTGCATTCAGAGACTGCAGTATAAAGAACCAGGTAAGGCTTAAGTTTACCAACAATGTTTGAAAAGTACTCCTTAAATCCACCATAAATCTTACACAGTAGCTATTAAATGTTCTGGAAAACCAGACTTGGCAATAAAATTGTACATTTACAGTTAACAGACTTTTATTAAATTGATTATGAAATTGTGTTCATATATATACCAAATCCTAAGTTCTACCTTATATATATCCATGAGATATGTTCTCTTTTGGAGGATAGGTTAGCAAGATTAAGAAAATTACTTACCAGGCCCGCTCCATCATCATCATCCAGATCACCTGTGTTTTGGGCTTGTCCAGCGTCTGGGACTTCAGTTTGATCAGTTACAGCTGACACCTAATGAAAGGTAAAAACACATCATCAACAGTCATAATATGTTGTATAAAATGCATGTTTAGAAGCCTCTAGAATGAACTCAAGATGGTTTGACTGCAGGTGTCACGGCTCAGTTTGCTTAGTAGACGTAAAAATGTAACATCGTTACGCAGAGAGAACATGAATTTCTGTTTGGTTGTTACTTGTTATATCAGCATTTCACCACATTGAAAGAATCATTGTTTCTTAAAAGTCTAGAAAATACTTAACACAACTACAGCTCTCTATGGCCTTCCGGATTGATATCATATAAAATTTTCAAAATAAGTTCAGCCAATACCTTGATTGCACGACCTGCAATCTCCAACTGCCCATTCAGATTCACTGCATTCCTAGCATCCTCCAGGCGAGCAAACTGTAAGGTTTGGAAATGATAAGATTGCTGTAAATCACAAAGAATATCAGCAAGAAGTCAAGACTGGTATTGACTCGGCATACCTGAACAAAACCAAATCCTTTGCAATGGCCAGTTTCGTCCCGAGGTACTTGTACCAGCTCCACACTCCCAAATGATTCAAAAACCTAGGAATGCCAAAAGAAAAGTATTATCATCTTACATGAACACGAAACTTATGAAAGCAATTACAAAAGAAGTCTAGATTCCTGAAAGCTTGTGGTTTGTACAAAATAAGAATATTCAAATTTTAATCTACGTACTATACTAAGCATAATAGCAATTGGATGGTTAATTTTGATTAAAAAAAATAGAGTAGGTGCGTTACATGTCACACCATTAACTGCTCAGAAAAAAATAGTTACCTTTCGCAGATCATCTTCTGACATGTTAACATGCAGGTTACCAACATAAAGACGTCTAGCACCGCCAGAATAGGGGCCCAGCATCCCTCCTGCTCCAGCGGCAGCAGTTGTTGACTGAACAAGATTCTTCTCAGCTTCAGATGGTTTTACCATAACAGGCTGACCAAGAAGAGGCTGTCCAGATAGAGCAATAGCCATAGGGACTGACATTGTTTCATAAAACTCCACATACCTGCAAGCAGGACCAACTTAGAAACTAGCAAACAGTAGTGAAACAAAGAGATAATAACAATTGCACTTTATGTTCCGCGAAGCTGCCAGAAGCTTATCAGTGTACCAATAGTTAAGCATTTTTTTAACATTGAACAGAAATTTCCTCTTCCCACATAAGAATCAAATTGTTTTTAACTTACCCGATTCCTCTCGAACGCCTGGAAATTCGATCCATGATTATCCGCACATCTCGTACCTAAAACCGTATTAGAAGGCAATGTGTTAAGAAAAACTTAACTGAACCATCCAGAAAAATATTTAGATGGCGTCATTGCAACGTGAAACCGAAGAGGAGAGGACAAACCTTTCCAGCTCTAGAGAAGAACTCATAAACATCCCTTTCAGTTGCCCTCAAAGCAATCTGTTGTGTACAGATATCCACAAACCATAAATTATTGATCAAGTAAAGATGTTTCAAAGGAACCATAACTAACACAATAGGAATACCTGATAGGCAAAAACGGTTCTCTGGTCTCTTTCAGGATCAGCCTCAGGCTCTACCTTATCCTCTTTTTTATCTTTATGGCGTCTGCATAATAACATACATGAAGCATTTAACCTCGTTATCGCAACATCTTGGAATATGCCAGAGACGACATTTCAGAAGGCATCTTCTGGTATGAAGAAAAATGTTAGTATTAGGACAATTCAGAACAGTAAACTTTTCTCCGATAGGCGTACACACGTGAAGAACGAGATGGCCCTGCATGGAACTATGCGAAGTCAACAAGTGATGAACAATAAACTCATAAATTTAAAACTTGCAACTTTTTCATTTTAAATGTAGCACGTGACCAACCTGAAGTCTAACCAAAAACCATTTTTTTACCTTCTATAACAATGATTATCTTAAACGGAACGAGCCTCATCAAGTTGTACAGAAGGCAATACCAATGAACCTAATAGCAGTATGAACCTGTTAAAACTTATAGCTTACATCAAAGCTATTGTAGCATAGCGCAAAAGCATAAGATAATTTTCAAATTCAGTTGCCAATTCAAGAAAACAGGAAGCACACTAGGAGCCCACATCCACAATTTCATCAATAAGATTATGAACCTACCATGCAGGACTCTTCTTAAAAAGGATAGAATAGCAAAGGCAGCCACCACTAAACACAGTAAGAATCGGTGATAATCACTAACTTGATACGTCTTTTCAAGCCAAATAATAACAAGTATGTATTATATTGATTGAATGCAGTAAGCATTTATGTTAACAGAATAAAAGAGAAGAGGCACCTGCGATCTCTATCACGGTCCTTGGTGTCTCTTTCCTTAGTTTCTATTTCCTGGCTCTTTTCTCTTTCCCGACTCCGACGTCTCTCTGATCGACTTCTGCTTCGACGTGATCGGTCTCTCTCCCGATCTTTTTCATGGTTACTGTCACGATCCTTGTCTTTGCCCCCTTCTCTCTCTTTACCATTTCTTTCTTCTTTATCTCTATCCTTCTCACGGTCTCTGCCACCTCTCTCTCTGTCTCTGTGGTCCCGGCTACTTCTATGCCTATCCCTCTCTCTGTCTCTAGATCGTGAACGGTGGTGCGACCTCGACCGCTTAGAACGCCGACCATCTTCGTCTTCATCCCTCTTGTCATCACTCCTATGCCTTGAGCTTCTACTCCGCTCTTTCACTTCAGATTTGGGTTTCTCATCACCCCCACCATTTTCAACTTCGTTGTTCTCCAGGTGAGGATTCTCAACAGTCTTCTCTAAGTACTCATACTCATCAAAGTCCATAACTCCAACGCCAATGCCAAAAATCTACAAAAGTAATCAGAAACGTACAATTAGCATAAGAACAAGCACAAACTCAACATCACTCCCAAAGGAAGAGTATCTAAATCGATCCCAAACCCTAATTCCCGAACAAAGATCTACTGATTAGGTTTATCTCTCTCCGTGGCATTCAATTCATAACGATACTGCTATAAGCAAGGATACGACGAGTTCTAGATGGAATTGAAAACGAGCTTAATTAACTCGGGGCTTACCCCTGGTAACGAAGATTGGAGAAAACGACGAACTGGGAGAAGCTCGAAGCTGCTCTCAATCTAGAAATCTCCCGCTCGCTCGAAATCTAGGGCAAGAGAATGGCTGTGAAGACGAAGCTTGCGAGGTGGTCGCTATCTCTCTATAGTTACCAACCACTTGCCAGATTCAGAGTAAACCCTCTTTTGGGTGTAAGGCCCAATCCACTTATTAGCTCTTTTATTATTTTTTTTTTTTTATCAAATTAGCTCTTTTATTTATTTTCAATATTTTACTATTGTTTTTTCCTGAAAAAAAAAACTTTTTAATTAGTTTCATTTTTATAATTTTAAAAATGCAAATCCTACCAAATAGCAGTCAACATGCAAATTGAATGAACCTATAGCTTTTAATTTTTGCTGTAGAATTTCTTGTTGTAGGTGAAAAGTTTTGACTGTGAATATGAATAGTGGGTTGTAGATTAGTATAATAGTAATATATATTTAAAAATAATATTAATTACTAAAATATATATATATATATATATATATAAATCATTTTGTGAACTCATGGATACTGGATAGAGTATGCCACTATAGTAATATGACAATATTATTATATACGTTGAAAATTACATTAGAAGTTACCGAGAACACTGTTTTATGATGGAGAAAATGTGTGTATAGCTAGAAAATGAAAAAAAAAATATATAGGCCGTGAATTTTAAGAAAACAAAGCAAAGTTTGATTGGTTGAATTTCGTGGCTATAGAAGTATTTTTGATTGTCTTAACGATCATAACACCAACCAATCAATTTCATAACTCTTAGTCTTTTTTTAATTTAAATTTTGTAACTTGCAAGAGTGTATACCTTCTAAAACTATAGGCTTTGAATGTAGTGCAAATACAAAAATGCAGAAGAAACATAAAAATATACCAAGCAGAATATAAACAGACCAAATAGTTTTGCAGATTTTATGCAGATCAATTGTCTAATGGATTTGAATAGATGATGCAAATCAAAAAATTGCAGATTAAACAAATGTGTATATGAAGGAGAACAAATGCAAATCAAATACATTATTCAGAACAAATGCAAATCTACCAGATCAAACTAATTTACTGAGTCAACGTATTTAACCGAATGTTAAAAAAAGTAAACATAATAAAAATAAAATATCTAAAACAAAACATAACATAATCTAACAATACTAAAAGAGAGATATGCTCAAAGGAGAGCATGTCCACGTCAGATTTAAAATTCATCCACTAAAAATCGTCCAAACTGCCATGTAATATTGATTTCTGTCGAGAATAAAAATTACTCTCTTTGCTGGGCTCATTATGCATGTTAAAGGCCCAAGATTATCCTTCGACTTCGTCTTCTCCTTTCCTCTTCGTCAAATCTCCGTTACTGAGTTCGTTTCACTTTCTTCTCTTTCTCCTTCGTAATAAACCACTTTGTCTTAAGTTGCTTTCATTCAATCCCGAAAACCTCTTCTCAAGAAGTTGAAACTATAGCGATGAAACCAAAGGGCAAGTTCACTTGCTGGTACTTTTGTTCATGGAGAAAGCTATTTATTCTTTAGCAGATACCAAAGGCATGACCCACTATATTGCCTTTGTTTGGTAATTCCTTATTCAATTAACCAAAATAGTGACAGTTTCAATTAAACTGCCATGTTGATCTTAGCCGCCGTTGTTTGCCATTGCTCTTGCGATGCTTCCACTGATTTCTTCTCTATCAATGCTGATTTAGTTTTCTCTTCTTTTTTTTTCAAACCAGGAGATGTGTAAGGGATTTATTTTGGGAACACTTTTCTTATAGCCTAGCTTCCTGGTTTCGGTTTAGGTAACGCAAGTATTTGCTCGGTTTGGTTTAATGATGTGGTGGTAAGGCTCCTATTTTGTTGCATATCTGTTCTTCCTGTTAGACTTGTGAAGAATAGTAATTTTTTGTGAGATTAATTGAGCTTAGAATCATAATTCTGTTTTCTATGGCCGTAGTATTCATTTGTATGTTCTATTTTCACTTTTCCATTAAATTTCCAATCTTTTTAAATAAACTTTTTGAATCTTTCAGACTGGAATTTATATTAAAAAAAAAACAATGAAGATCCTTTTTGAATCTCCAAATATATAACTTTCTCAGCAGATTCTTAAAATGCTCCTAAAGTCTCAGATCTATGTTGGCTACTCTGATCTCCAATGAATACATGCTCGATAATCTAATGATAATAAAGAAGAGAATGGAAGAACTCTAGAGGAACAGAAAATTATCGATGATTTTTTTGATGTATATTATTAGTACAGGCCATGAATCCTCTGGACTCACCATTATTTGGGCTACCATTTCTCTGCAGGGACACCCTGAGATTCTCCAGAAGTTAGAGGTAAAATGAGAATATATGTTTTTATAATCCTTTTCCATTTCACTTTACAAGCTTTAATAGTGATTTCGTTCTACACAGGGAGAACAAGATGCAATTGTTGAAAATTGAGCACCGGACCAGAATTTGACTCTTAAAAGAGACACGTAAAATGGACTAACTATCACAGGTGCCTCATTGCAAAACAAGTTTATGGTGTTTTTAAAACGGTATGATTCGTTACATATTCTCTCACTGAATACAAAATGAGGCTTTTTATCTAAGGCCTTCCGGGAAGCAAAGAGGGATGGCCAAATGAACGGTCAGTCTATGCTCATCGCCTACATGGAACACAACAAACAATCTTTAAACCCTTTTTGTATTATCATTTCTATGTTTCTGTAATTAGGCATACATCATACCAAAAGGCTGGAAGGTGATGACTTGGTTCATGTAAGTTCACCTGGATCTTGAGATTGGCATGGATCCAAATAAATATGAACCTTCAAGATGGGAGGTATGTAGATATAATAGATTTGTGACGCATTCAACAATCTAATTGTCTTTGTAATTTGAAGTTGGCGTTGAAAAAGAGTAACTGAACATGATCAAGTTCATTCTACAGGGATACAGACCTATACCAGGCACATTCCTTCATTTTCATTTAGGAAGCGGTCTTTGTCCCGAGAAAAATCTTGCCAAGCTCGAGATTCTAATGTTTATTCATCTTTGACCATTGAAGATGGGTTTAGCTACGCTAGCTTTGAAGCTGTGGGTTATGACTTCAACACTATTGAGCTGAGTCAGCTGGTGAGAAGGGTCCCGTTCTTTGATTCCAAAATTTTCTGTAGCCATGCACTGGAGTGGAGTGAATGCGTACAAGCCGGAGATTAGTGTATACTTGGAGTATTGTGGGTGCGCAGAGAGAGAGAGAGAGGACATTTGAGTCTCTAGGAGAAGAGGGTAGGACAGTGATGTATCATATCTTTGACTCACAGGTCAGATGTTTATAGCTATGGAATGTTAGTTCTTGAGATGATTGGTGCAAGGAACAAAGAAAGCGCTCATCTCTGCTTCTAACACAAGTTCATCAAGGAACAAACGGTTTGAGAAGCCTCGCAGGCAGTGTGCGTTGCCTAGCTACCTTGAAGTGGGACTGGAGCAGAAATAATTAACTGCAGCAGCAAGGACACGAGAGAATCTAAACTATTTTTGGAGCTTTCTGTTTTTGCATTTTCTTGGTGTAATGAATAATGACTTGTGAAGTTGAGGTATTCCTTTACGAGAATGTGTGTTGGGTTTTTCGTGCTGTATAAGTTTTGATATATGGAAGACTTTTATGTTTTCTATTATTTACCGCTTTTTAAATTACTCTAACCATGTTTTTTCTTTAGTTGTAAAGGACTGAATGAAAAAAGACATGACCGTATACTTGTTCACACTGCAGGTATATTATTCTTGAACTTTAGAATCTGCTCATATCAAACAAACGTGAGTTTCTTACTAAGACATGTTCTTCTTGCTGGTTCACATTATCTCAAAATCATTAGCTTCCTATCAATTGTGCAACCTACCCTACCAAATATCTCACTAAAGAGAAATGTTGTGAGAACGAAATAACGAAAAACTACAAGTCAAACCTTCAAATTTATTACTCATTGCATATATTGCGTATATGTATTTTACAAATTTTAAAACAAATATTTTGAATTTTTCCCAAAAAAGAATATGGTAGTTAGGAGTACTAATCACTAAACATTTAAACCCATATAAAATGTTCAACGCAGAGCAAACAAAAATAATAATAACAATGTGATCAATGAGGAGTTAATCCTATTTTTCTGGCCAAATAATTATAGTTTTCCTGATTTTAAGGGTGCGATCAATGGTATAGTAAACTATTTATTTGTTGTGTTCTTGAGTATATGAAAAATGTTATATTTGCTTATAAGTCTATAAAAATTATTATTTGCAAGACTGCAGATATCATAAGCATTATCCCCAAATATAATGCGATGATTGGTAAAATTTATATAAATATTTACGTTAGTAAACCATATACAATCTATACTGCTAAACTAGAATCATGATTTTGACCTAACCTTAGTTCACTATGTGATGTTATCAAATTTGAACCTAAATAGTTAATGGAACTTTGTGGCTTGTGGTTTGTACCACTGAAACAAATAATCGTATACAGTATCATTAAACTAAAAAACAGTTAAGATATCTTCATGGCTTAGATTACACCTTTTTTTTTTATAACCGTGGAGATCTCAAATGTTTTCTAGACCAAAAGACTAATCCCACAAGGTCATAGAAATCCTGGTTTTCTTGCCACTTAAGGAGTCTATGGATGGTCAATGCTATTCGAACCCATGGCGGAAACTCCAGCTGGAGCCCTTTACCACTACGCCAAGGCGACTTGATTAAAAAAACAAATTGTTACCTCCAGTATATCATATATACCAAAGATTTTCCCATCTTTTTTTTTATAATGTTATATCAAATAAGTGTGTGTAAAGATCAATTTAGGTTAACACATCACCAATCCATTTGAGGGAGCTTTATAGTATTTCCAATAATTTGTTCTATTTTTTCCAAAATAAAATACTTTATAACAGAGTATGGTTATACTCCAATGATATTCTAACAAACAATAGAACAATGAACAAAAAAAACTCTATTTATATATAGAGTAAACTCATTTTCTATTATATTATAAAGTAGAATTAGAAATGTTCTTACAAACGTTAGAAAATTAGTAATTTTCTTCTCGGTATTACAGCTCCAATAATTTATTGAATCATTCTTATCGGTCACCAAAATTTAAATATTTTAATATTAAAATTAAATACACATTTAATATATATATATATATATATCAAATAAGGTTATTTACCTCTTCTTCAAATAATAATTTGATATTAACGCAGATGATGTAAAAACAAATATATGATACATAAATAATAAAAAATAGAAAATTAGAAAATATTAAATATATAATATTTGAACTTTTACGAAATAGTTAGACATGATTACTAACAGATTAAAAGAAACTTTAATTATGTTTGCATCTAATATATATATAAATATATATAAATGATATTTCAAAAAAAAAGTTTCAGAAATAAATTAATTATATAACACAAAAATAAAAATAATTTATTGAAAAATTGATGTTTTAAATTATATTTCACATTTAAAAAATATATATATATATATATTATAAACAAATAAACCGCGCGTAGCGAGGTAAAATCCCTAGTATAAATAAGTACAAAATAACATGTTGACGAAAACAACAATAAATATAATATATTAAAATTTTAAAAATATATAAAAATTATTAAAATGAAAAAGAGTATTCCTTTTCCCCCTTAATTATTTTATAATAATTTTCTTGATGTTTGTCATAAAATTACATTATCCAATTTTTACTTCTTTCACACCATTGGGTTATTTTCAACCTTATTTCTCTACAAATATTAAAGTTTCAGATTATATCCCCACATCTATAAAGTTCGAATTCGAAAACCATATAACATGATTTAAATTGGTTTATTATCTTAAAGTAAACCGTAAGCCATTTTAAACCGACAACTGACCAATTTAGAATCAGACCCGGTTAAATTATTAAACCATTTCAACCTACGAATTTCAATTGTTCTATACAAACGATCATAAATATAACTGAATCCTTTTTTGTCATCATGCCTGAATCCTTTTGAAACATATTTTGTGAAACACTAATATAAGCAACATCAATGGAGAAATAAGGCTGAAACTTGACATTCATGTATAAATAGAACGAGGTCATAGTTCGGGAGATATCCGGTGATGTACTATAGTTTTCGTGAAAAAATAGATCGTTGAATTCAAGTATAAAATTAATTTTGTGATTTTATATAGGCCATTGTATCCACAAAATTTTATCTAATAAAATATAAAAATACATGCATATAAAGGTAAGGATAAAAAAATATGTTTGATATTTCATTGCACAAAATATTAAGTAATTATAAATTAAATTAAATATTATATTACACTATTATATGAGAAGTGAATTTGTTTACTTGTCATGTTCTCCATGATTTTAGGATGAGTCAATAATTTTAATAAATAATTTTAGTTAAACTGATTACATTCATTGATAAATTTAATGAATAATTATATAATTCATTATTTAACTGATTACAAATTAATATTATAAAAAACATCTCAAAAAAATAAATAGAAAACATGTTTTAAAAAGTAAAAGATAATTTCATGTATTTATTTTGTGTTTATCTACATCTTTCTTTCATATTTGTTAATTTTATAAAGTAGCATATATACACATATAATAATTAGATTTATCATTATACTAAATTATTAAAATAGGTTTATAAAAATTGATTTATATTTGTTTGTAAACATAATATGTCAAGGCATGTTTTTCGAAATTATTAAATTTATTTTAGTATTAAAATATTAAAAAGAGGTATAAAAGCAATAACAATATAATTTTATTTATATTTGTTTGTTAGAGTGATTTTTTGTCAAGGTATTTTCATTTTTATGCATATTATTCAGTTGCAAGAATAACATTTACTAGGTGGACTGCCCGGACATAATATGATTCATATATAGGTATTTTTATTAGTGTATAAGTATTATTGTAATTCTCTCTCAATTTGTATGTATCTTTCTGTCTCACTAAGTTCGATACTATAGTACAAGTTTGAGCCATTGACTAATTTTAAGTATATCGTAATTCTCTCTTAGACTCTCTGTATCTTTATATCTCACTAAGTTCAATGCTATATAGGAAACTAGCGGTCGATCCGCTCTACGCGCAGGATATGCTTTGCTTGTTATCTAAATTTTTTATATTTTCCGTTTTAAATTGTATTTTCAAGTGACGTATATGTTAATGATTTGTGTCTTTTAAGAATACTAGAGATTTTACCGCGCTACGCGGGGTTCTATAAACATTAAATATTAGATTTTAAAAATAAATTAAGTTTCTTTTTTTATATTATATCATTTATTTGTTTCGATATATTTTTTTGTTTGGAATATAATTAATTTATATTAACATATTAAATGTCTTTAATAATCTTTTTGTAACCATGTTTAAATTTTTCTTAAAATTTAAAATACTCTACATTTAATAAAATAAAATAAAAAATATATCATCTTATGTATATTATATATTTTCGTATATATCGTCTGCTTGATTTTGAATTCTTTTTTGAAGTATAGGTAAATAACATTTATTTCATATAAATATATAATTTTATAAATGTGTAATAATTTTGAATACTTCAATCTGTAAATTTTGATAACCAATAAAATGATTCGGCAATTCTTTAAGTTTTGTAGCCATAATTTATTTTCAATATTAAGCTTTTTTGTATTTATTATTTTGTAAATAATTATTTGTTATAAAAATGTGAAATATGTAGTAAATTTCAATATGAACAATTTTGTATTTAGTTACTACATAAAAGGATATTGAGAACCATTAATATATTCACAGATGGTCACTTATTTAACTAATCTTAAAAATTATCTCTTAACGATAAAAATTCTTAGGTGTTGAGTTTCAGGATAGAATCTTATTAACATATTCTCTCTCTGTTAGAAAAAATCAGAGACGTGTATGAAATCGGAAGCATAATATTGAAATATGGACACATACCTCTTCATAAATCATCAGCATCTCAAAGCCGAGAAGGATGAGCCGAGAAGGATGCCTTCTTTGGAATTATTGCGAGCTTCAAAGAAATGAATTTGCTTAAAAAGCAACTGGGAATCTCCAGGTCCTGGTGAAACCTTGCTGAAGAAAAGTGGAGAAGGAGCTTGGGTGGTGGTGACTGCTGTTTGATTTGCCATAAAGTTAGGAACGGATTTGAGGATCTGAGCAATAGATTTTTTGGCTTGAGGAGGCATCATTATGATTGAGTAAGAGGAGGGATGTGGAGAGTTAAACGCCGATTTATCTGGAGGAGTAATTAAGTAGCTTTAATTCGTCATTATAGCCGTCGCAAGCGTTATACGGAGGAGATAGGAAGACAGTGAGTTCTGGAAGGTCTTCTGTAGACGTCGTAACAAAATTAGGTTGGAGTACGAAGATGACAAAACAAATGAGTCATTAAAGCTAAAGAGCCTATTACGCAGCACATATTCGTGGCCCAACAACTTAACATCCATGATGACATGGACAAATGATTGGTTGCGAATACGTGGACAGCTTAAGAGGGCTTTATATTCTCTTTTTAATAGTGTAAGATGTTTGGTAAATTGAACTAATATTTAATATCTTTGCTAGATAATAAATACAAAAGTTGAGTATAATGAATTATGAGTATATATGATCTTAAGTATTTAATTACTATTTTATTTTTTTAAATATGAGTATATATAATCTTAAGTATTTGATATAGTATTATGATTAATCAAATTAACTTACAATTTGTAGCAGTGAATGTAATATCGAAGTATACATAAATTTCTATAGATAAAAATTAGTTAATATAATTAATTAATATTACTTTATTGTAAGATTAGTAACGTTTGTTTACTTTTACAATTTATGTGCTGAAGAGATGGATCTCACTGATCAGCAATTGAAGCCTTGCAAATGTGGCCATCAGGTCTTGCCATCTACCTTCATATTCTGTTTATTTACATGTTATCAGTGTTCAGTAGCAATAATCAGCATAATCTCTTAGCTTTTTGCTTAAAGTTTCTGCCGCAATTGATCCGTGAAGCATGAAAAGTAGAATATATGTGATGAGAAATGACTCAGTAGAACCATGCATGTCTTTTCTGGCCTCATTGACCATTGAACTTTGTTCTGTTAATAATTTTTTTTTTTGTGATACAGATATGTTTTTGGTGCTGGCATCACATAGTAGCATGGCAGAGAAAGATCAGATAGAAGGGTGTTGTCCTACTTGTCGTACTCGTATAATATTTGAAATATGCTACACAATTTGATAATTTAGTTACTAATTGATTGCTAAAAATTAGTAGATATATTGCATAACATAGTTTGTTAATCGATCTTATTTATTTGATATTATTTTGAATAATAGTATTAAAAAGTATTGTTATTATTTTATTTATTCCTACTATTATTTGTCTTTTTTTTTGTATTTCGTTATTTTATGTGCATACTTTTATATTAAATTATATAAAATTATTTCATTGTATTTTCACAATGTTAAATTCAGCCAATTCTATAAATTGTTTGGCTGCCTTTTTTAAACCAACTTTACCGTGAAACAAAGCTAAAATGAATCAGACGGCCATCTCACAAAGATTATAACGTCACTCATTTATGCAAATGTGGATATGTAAGATTAAACTTGCCGCTTAGTGATGCAATAAATAACCTTAAAGAAAACCATATATATGCCAAGTTTCATATGTTTCAAATTATATGGTATTGAAAGGCTTACCTAAATAAATTCTAATGAGTTTTTAACCATGTGATCCCATTCTTAAGACTCTTTTCGACCACTGTCTTTTCATGCCATAAACTAAATACTTTATTTATCTTATATTTTGTATCATCATTTCCTATCGGCTGACTTTTCATCTTTGTCTTTTATCTATGGTATTTTCATTTCATTGTATATTTATATACTTTCCATTTTAATGACCGTTATGTCTATCTTCCCCTTGTTGATAAAAAAAGAAAAGTCTATCTTCCCCTTGTTTCTTGATTGCAAAATTTGTTTCCAGTATACGAATAGCATATTAGCTTTACATTGCTCCCATCTTTAGCTTTACATTGGGTGTAACTAGATTTCTATTTTTTGGAATGGAATTGTATGGAATGGCCTATTCCTTTAGATTCCAAAAAAAATCTACCAGTTAGATGGAATACAAAATAAATCTCATTCCAAAAATTCATGTGGAATCAATGGAATCAAAAGGAATGTAGTTATAGTTCATTCAGGATAAAAAAGTATTGTGAATGAGATGGAATGGAATCAAATTAATAAAAAAATACTTTTAGTTAAATTTAGATATCATGTAACTTATTTACTGCAATAAATTAATAGAGTTGCTAAGATTCTTGAAGTTTATAATTCTCGTATGTGATTGTTACTAATTGGGCAAAATAACAGCAAAATACCTTTTTCGTTATTTTTAACACTTCTAATTATTCAATGCTTTAACTATTTACAGGAGAGAACTTCTCCGAACTTTGTTTTTCTATTTTCTTCTTGGAGATCATAAAGTTTTAAATTTTTCCAGTTTTTTCAACAGAAATATGATGGATAAGGAAGCAACAAATCATGCTACATGAAATCTATTTTAGTATCATACACCTTTTATTGATATATTCTAACATATTCTTAATAATTTAATTTAAACTAAAGTTAATCATTCCATTCAATTCCTTTAAAAAGTTACCAGTTGTGTTAGAAAAATATTTCTCTGCAATTATTCATCCCATTAATTGTTATTCCATAACTTCCATCATTCCATTATTTAGCATTCCATTTTCTTCAATTCCTTTAATTCATAGTATTCCAAAACTTGAGTACCAGTTAAAGCCATTGCCACCATCTTGGTAAGGCTCCTATTTTGTTGCATATCTGTTCTTCCTGTTAGACTTGTGAAGAATAGTAATTTTTTGTGAGATTAATTGAGCTTAGAATCATAATTCTGTTTTCTCTGGCCGTAGTATTCATTTGTATGTTCTATTTTCACTTTTCCATTAAATTTCCAATCTTTTTAAATAAACTTTTTGAATCTTTCAGACTGGAATTTATATTAAAAAAAAAACAATGAAGATCCTTTTTGAATCTCCAAATATATAACTTTCTCAGCAGATTCTTAAAATACTCCTAAAGTCTCAGATCTATGTTGGCTACTCTGATCTCCAATGAATAAGACATGCTCGATAATCTAATGATAATAAAGAAGAGAATGGAAGAACTCTAGAGGAACAGAAAATTATCGATGATTTTTTTGATGTATATTATTAGTACAGGCCATGAATCCTCTGGACTCACCATTATTTGGGCTACCATTTCTCTGCAGGGACACCCTGAGATTCTCCAGAAGTTAGAGGTAAAATGAGAATATATGTTTTTATAATCCTTTTCCATTTCACTTTACAAGCTTTAATAGTGATTTCGTTCTACACAGGGAGAACAAGATGCAATTGTTGAAAATTGAGCACCGGACCAGAATTTGACTCTTAAAAGAGACACGTAAAATGGACTAACTATCACAGGTGCCTCATTGCAAAACAAGTTTATGGTGTTTTTAAAACGGTATGATTCGTTACATATTCTCTCACTGAATACAAAATGAGGCTTTTTATCTAAGGCCTTCCGGGAAGCAAAGAGGGATGGCCAAATGAACGGTCAGTCTATGCTCATCGCCTACATGGAACACAACAAACAATCTTTAAACCCTTTTTGTATATTCATTTCTATGTTTCTGTAATTAGGCATACATCATACCAAAAGGCTGGAAGGTGATGACTTGGTTCAGGTAAGTTCACCTGGATCTTGAGATTGGCATGGATCCAAATAAATATGAACCTTCAAGATGGGAGGTATGTAGATATAATAGATTTGTGACGCATTCAACAATCTAATTGTCTTTGTAATTTGAAGTTGGTGTTGAAAAAGAGTAACTGAACATGATCAAGTTCATTCTACAGGGATACAGACCTATACCAGGCACATTCCTTCATTTTCATTTAGGAAGCGATCTGTCCCGAGAAAAATCTTGCCAAGCTCGAGATTCTAATGTTTATTCATCTTTGACCATTGAAGATGGGTTTAGCTACGCTAGCTTTGAAGCTGTGGGTTATGACTTCAACACTATTGAGCTGAGTCAGCTGGTGAGAAGGGTCCCGTTCTTTGATTCCAAAATTTTCTGTAGCCATGCACTGGAGTGGAGTGAATGCGTACAAGCCGGAGATTAGTGTATACTTGGAGTATTGTGGGTGCGCAGAGAGAGAGAGAGAGGACATTTGAGTCTCTAGGAGAAGAGGGTAGGACAGTGATGTATCATATGTTTGACTCACAGGTCAGATGTTTATAGCTATGGAATGTTAGTTCTTGAGATGATTGGTGCAAGGAACAAAGAAAGCGCTCATCTCTGCTTCTAACACAAGTTCATCAAGGAACAAACGGTTTGAGAAGCCTCGCAGGCAGTGTGCGTTGCCTAGCTACCTTGAAGTGGGACTGGAGCAGAAATAATTAACTGCAGCAGCAAGGACACGAGAGAATCTAAACTATTTTTGGAGCTTTCTGTTTTTGCATTTTCTTGGTGTAATGAATAATGACTTGTGAAGTTGAGGTATTCCTTTACGAGAATGTGTGTTGGGTTTTTCGTGCTGTATAAGTTTTGATATATGGAAGACTTTTATGTTTTCTATTATTTACCGCTTTTTAAATTACTCTAACCATGTTTTTTCTTTAGTTGTAAAGGACTGAATGAAAAAAGACATGACCGTATACTTGTTCACACTGCAGGTATATTATTCTTGAACTTTAGAATCTGCTCATATCAAACAAACGTGAGTTTCTTACTAAGACATGTTCTTCTTGCTGGTTCACATTATCTCAAAATCATTAGCTTCCTATCAATTGTGCAACCTACCCTACCAAATATCTCACTAAAGAGAAATGTTGTGAGAACGAAATAACGAAAAACTACAAGTCAAACCTTCAAATTTATTACTCATTGCATATATTGCGTATATGTATTTTACAAATTTTAAAACAAATATTTTGAATTTTTCCCAAAAAAGAATATGGTAGTTAGGAGTACTAATCACTAAACATTTAAACCCATATAAAATGTTCAACGCAGAGCAAACAAAAATAATAATAACAATGTGATCAATGAGGAGTTAATCCTATTTTTCTGGCCAAATAATTATAGTTTTCCTGATTTTAAGGGTGCGATCAATGGTATAGTAAACTATTTATTTGTTGTGTTCTTGAGTATATGAAAAATGTTATATTTGCTTATAAGTCTATAAAAATTATTATTTGCAAGACTGCAGATATCATAAGCATTATCCCCAAATATAATGCGATGATTGGTAAAATTTATATAAATATTTACGTTAGTAAACCATATACAATCTATACTGCTAAACTAGAATCATGATTTTGACCTAACCTTAGTTCACTATGTGATGTTATCAAATTTGAACCTAAATAGTTAATGGAACTTTGTGGCATGTGGTTTGTACCACTGAAACAAATAATCGTATACAGTATCATTAAACTAAAAAACAGTTAAGATATCTTCATGGCTTAGATTACACCTTTTTTTTTTATAACCGTGGAGATCTCAAATGTTTTCTAGACCAAAAGACTAATCCCACAAGGTCATAGAAATCCTGGTTTTCTTGCCACTTAAGGAGTCTATGGATGGTCAATGCTATTCGAACCCATGGCGGAAACTCCAGCTGGAGCCCTTTACCACTACGCCAAGGCGACTTGATTAAAAAAACAAATTGTTACCTCCAGTATATCATATATACCAAAGATTTTCCCATCTTTTTTTTTATAATGTTATATCAAATAAGTGTGTGTAAAGATCAATTTAGGTTAACACATCACCAATCCATTTGAGGGAGCTTTATAGTATTTCCAATAATTTGTTCTATTTTTTCCAAAATAAAATACTTTATAACAGAGTATGGTTATACTCCAATGATATTCTAACAAACAATAGAACAATGAACAAAAAAAACTCTATTTATATATAGAGTAAACTCATTTTCTATTATATTATAAAGTAGAATTAGAAATGTTCTTACAAACGTTAGAAAATTAGTAATTTTCTTCTCGGTATTACAGCTCCAATAATTTATTGAATCATTCTTATCGGTCACCAAAATTTAAATATTTTAATATTAAAATTAAATACACATTTAATATATATATATATATATATATATATATATATATATATATATATATATCAAATAAGGTTATTTACCTCTTCTTCAAATAATAATTTGATATTAACGCAGATGATGTAAAAACAAATATATGATACATAAATAATAAAAAAATAGAAAATTAGAAAATATTAAATATATAATATTTGAACTTTTACGAAATAGTTAGACATGATTACTAACAGATTAAAAGAAACTTTAATTATGTTTGCATCTAATATATATATAAATATATATTAATGATATTTCAAAAAAAAAGTTTCAGAAATAAATTAATTATATAACACAAAAATAAAAATAATTTATTGAAAAATTGATGTTTTAAATTATATTTCACATTTAAAATATATATATATATTATAGACAATTAAACCGCGCGTAGCGAGGTAAAATCCCTAGTATAAATAAGTACAAAATAACATGTTGACGAAAACAACAATAAATATAATATATTAAAATTTTAAAAATATATAAAAATTATTAAAATGACAAAGAGTATTCCTTTTCCCCCTTAATTATTTTATAATAATTTTCTTGATGTTTGTCATAAAATTACATTATCCAATTTTTACTTCTTTCACACCATTGGGTTATTTTCAACCTTATTTCTCTACAAATATTAAAGTTTCAGATTATATCCCCACATCTATAAAGTTCGAATTCGAAAACCATATAACATGATTTAAATTGGTTTATTATCTTAAAGTAAACCGTAAGCCATTTTAAACCGACAACTGACCAATTTAGAATCAGACCCGGTTAAATTATTAAACCATTTCAACCTACGAATTTCAATTGTTCTATACAAACGATCATAAATATAACTGAATCCTTTTTTGTCATCATGACTGAATCCTTTTGAAACATATTTTGTGAAACACTAATATAAGCAACATCAATGGAGAAATAAGGCTGACACTTGACATTCATGTATAAATAGAACGAGGTCATAGTTCGGGAGATATCCGGTGATGTACTATAGTTTTCGTGAAAAAATAGATCGTTGAATTCAAGTATGAAATTAATTTTGTGATTTTATATAGGCCATTGTATCAACAAAAATTTTATCTAATAAAATATAAAAATACATGCATATAAAGGTAAGGATAAAAAAATATGTTTGATATTTCATTGCACAAAATATTAAGTAATTATAAATTAAATTAAATATTATATTACACTATAAAATACTCTACATTTAATAAAATAAAATAAAAAATATATCATCTTATGTATATTATATATTTTCTTATATATCGTCTGCTTGATTTTGAATTCTTTTTTGAAGTATAGGTAAATAACATTTATTTCATATAAATATATAATTTTATAAATGTGTAATAATTTTGAATACTTCAATCTGTAAATTTTGATAACCAATAAAATGATTCGGCAATTCTTTAAGTTTTGTAGCCATAATTTATTTTCAATATTAAGCTTTTTTGTATTTATTATTTTGTAAATAATTATTTGTTATAAAAATGTGAAATATGTAGTAAATTTCAATATGAACAATTTTGTATTTAGTTACTACATAAAAGGATATTGAGAACCATTAACACATTCACAGATGGTCACTTATTTAACTAATCTTAAAAATTATCTCTTAACGATAAAAATTCTTAGGTGTTGAGTTTCAGGATAGAATCTTATTAACATATTCTCTCTCTGTTAGAAAAAATCAGAGACGTGTATGAAATCGGAAGCATAATATTGAAATATGGACACATACCTCTTCATAAATCATCAGCATCTCAAAGCCGAGAAGGATGAGCCGAGAAGGATGCCTTCTTTGGAATTATTGCGAGCTTCAAAGAAATGAATTTGCTTAAAAAGCAACTGGGAATCTCCAGGTCCTGGTGAAACCTTGCTGAAGAAAAGTGGAGAAGGAGCTTGGGTGGTGGTGACTGCTGTTTGATTTGCCATAAAGTTAGGAACGGATTTGAGGATCTGAGCAATAGATTTTTTGGCTTGAGGAGGCATCATTATGATTGAGTAAGAGGAGGGATGTGGAGAGTTAAACGCCGATTTATCTGGAGGAGTAATTAAGTAGCTTTAATTCGTCATTATAGCCGTCGCAAGCGTTATACGAAGGAGATAGGAAGACAGTGAGTTCTGGAAGGTCTTCTGTAGACGTCGTAACAAAATTAGGTTGGAGTACGAAGATGACAAAACAAATGAGTCATTAAAGCTAAAGAGCCTATTACGCAGCACATATTCGTGGCCCAACAACTTAACATCCATGATGACATGGACAAATGATTGGTTGCGAATACGTGGACAGCTTAAGAGGGCTTTATATTCTCTTTTTAATAGTGTAAGATGTTTGGTAAATTGAACTAATATTTAATATCTTTGCTAGATAATAAATACAAAAGTTGAGTATAATGAATTATGAGTATATATGATCTTAAGTATTTAATTACTATTTTATTTTTTTAAATATGAGTATATATAATCTTAAGTATTTGATATAGTATTATGATTAATCAAATTAACTTACAATTTGTAGCAGTGAATGTAATATCGAAGTATACATAAATTTCTATAGATAAAAATTAGTTAATATAATTAATTAATATTACTTTATTGTAAGATTAGTAACGTTTGTTTACTTTTACAATTTATGTGCTGAAGAGATGGATCTCACTGATCAGCAATTGAAGCCTTGCAAATGTGGCCATCAGGTCTTGCCATCTACCTTCATATTCTGTTTATTTACATGTTATCAGTGTTCAGTAGCAATAATCAGCATAACCTCTTAGCTTTTTGCTTAAAGTTTCTGCAGCAATTGATCCGTGAAGCATGAAAAGTAGAATATATGTGATGAGAAATGACTCAGTAGAACCATGCATGTCTTTTCTGGCCTCATTGACCATTGAACTTTGTTCTGTTAATGATTTTTTTTGTTTGTGATACAGATATGTGTTTGGTGCTGGCATCACATAGTAGCATGGCAGAGAAAGATCAGATAGAAGGGTGTTGTCCTACTTGTCGTACTCGTATAATATTTGAAATATGCTACACAATTTGATAATTTAGTTACTAATTGATTGCTAAAAATTAGTAGATATATTGCATAACATAGTTTGTTAATCGATCTTATTTATTTGATATTATTTTGAATAATATTATTAAAAAGTATTGTTATTATTTTATTTATTCCTACTATTATTTGTCTTTTTTTTTTGTTTTTCGTTATTTTATGTGCATACTTTTATATTAAATTATATAAAATTATTTCATTGTATTTTCACAATGTTAAATTCAGCCAATTCTATAAATTGTTTGGCTGCCGTTTTTAAACCAACTTTACCGTGAAACAAAGCTAAAATGAATCAGACGGCCATCTCACAAAGATTATAACGTCACTCATCCATGCAAATGTGGATATGTAAGATTAAACTTGCCGCTTAGTGATGTAATAAATAACCTTAAAGAAAACCATATATATGCCAAGTTTCATATGTTTCAAATTATATGGTATTGAAAGGCTTACCTAAATAAATTCTAATGAGTTTTTAACCATGTGATCCCATTCTTAAGACTCTTTTCGACCACTGTCTTTTCATGCCATAAACTAAATACTTTATTTATCTTATATTTTGTATCATCATTTCCTATCGGCTGACTTTTCATCTTTGTCTTTTATCTATGGTATTTTCATTTCATTGTATATTTATATACTTTTCATTTTAATGACCGTTATGTCTATCTTCCCCTTGTTGATAAAAAAAGAAAAGTCTATCTTCCCCTTGTTTCTTGATTGCAAAATTTGTTTCCAGTATACGAATAGCATATTATGTCTCCATTTCGCTGGTTTTGTCGAGTGTAAGATGACACAGGGAGAATAATAAGTTCGTGCCCCAAACTTCTTTTGTTGAATTGTAAACTCGCTTATGATTATACTTAAATGAATATCAGTTACAAAAAGCAACAAAATATGATCATATCACGACGATCTAATAGCAGTCGAACAAATCAAGCATCCCCTCCCAAAGAAAGAGACAACTCCCTTCTATGCTAATCTTCCATACCTAAAGTTTCTCACTGGTTTGATTATTTGTTTCAGCTGGCAATGAAAAACCAGATAAATATACTACCTTTCAGTTGGCTCTCCCCTGAATATGCATGCAGTTGCTTAATGAAGTTTCTCATGTTCCTATCAGAAGAGTAGAGTCAAGCTTAGTTTGTGGAGAGCATAAAATCTCTTAACATATCCTTATGTTTATAAATACGGGAGTGTTAGTAACAGTGTTGCATGGGATTCCATCTTATCATTTTCCCTCCAGTGGAACTGTTTCAAGGCAAGCCCATCGTTGACTTTTCTGGATGCTAATTCATTATCAAACACAAACTTTTCCAAAAAAAAAAATCATGAAAGCTACTCACCTGCCTGATGGCTGTTGAGAATTAGGCAGACTCTTAGAGTTTATTTTGACCTAAACCTGATGGAGAATGTAAGAGACAAAAGAGGAAGTCACAATTTAAAAGGTGTCGTCTTAAAGACTAATCATTATCTTGGTACATACGAACACTAAAGGTTTCATATACCTTCAACTGTAAATCCCATGTGAGGCTCAGATGGAGAACATTCTTTCAGGTTGGTTGTTACATGATCATTATTCCCCAAATCAAAAGACGGATAACTCTGAAAAGGACAATGTTCGTAATGATTAGAAAAGGTACAAAATCCAAGGCTCAAATTCAGATAAGCATACAGTGAAAAGTGATGGGGAATTCAAACCATAATGAAATATTCTATCTACTTTATGTACTAAAACGGGTAAACAGAACACAATAAACCTTTCTAGTGCTAAGTTGTAGTGAACACGTACCGTCCATCAGATCCGTTGTTGTGTTTGCTTTTTAAAAATCATTTATCTGGTTGTCAGGGAGACTAAACGAACTCCTATTAAAAACCATAGGATTAAACATACAAAGAAAACCTCTACAGTCATGATCCGTACGTCTGTCATCCTTAGCTCTGATAAAGACATCAAAACGCTGCAGCAAATGGGTTTTACGTTCTCACCGAAAGCTTCATATGAAGGAATCAATCTGTTCAATTTGATATGAGAGAACGTAAAATAAGAAAAGGCAAACAGAGATGTAAATCTTGTTGGGCTATACGGTTTTAGGAGATGAACCCTTGGATAACACAACCCTGTTGTGAATAGTTTCAGTCAGTGATAATATTGAATCTTAAAGAGCACAATTCTCGCTGTAGAAAGATTAGTTCATCAATAAGAAGCCAACGTTTGCTGTGTTTCTTGCTCACCAAAGTGAATTGATCAAAACCGAAGCTCAGATTGCCCCAAACCAGGAACAACGTCACTGAAGAAGAAACCTCTCTATTCAACAGTCACCGTGTTTGCCTCTCCGCCGCGGTGTGAGAGGGCTTGTCTTTATGTGTATTTCGGCGGTGCTGAGCTGAAGTTTTTGGTTGCATGTCTTCTCCGAAACCCCCCTCTCCTTCTTCGGCCGTGTGTGGTGTGGAGTCCGACGGAGCTGCCTATGAAACGGCTGAAGCTATAGAAGCGAGCACAGATCTGGTTCTCTCCTCTTTATGGTTTTGCTAGAGGACGGCAAGATCGAAGCGGTGGTTTCTTAGATCCGTTTTGAGCGGAAACGGCGGAGGTCGAATCAAGCAGCTCTGGGTATAGTTCGGCTTGGAGGGAAACACGGCGAGTCAAGATTGGCCAGTGGATAGCGCTTTCCCCGGCGAGATACACAACTCCGGCGAGGTCCACAGAGGCTTCTATGGGTCGCACTCCCCAACGTCGGCGTGTGGTTGCCATCGGAGTGGTTTCAACTGGCCGGGAGAGATCGGGATGACCCGCTGTTGAAGGCAGTGAGCAAGTTTCCGGCGAGAGCGGCGGCGGCTGCGATTTGGGGACGATCAAAGCGACGATATAAGGTGTAGAGGTGGTGGAATGGAAACCGATGATGATTTAAGGATATTTGTAATCAATATTTGAGCTTTATGAGGTTTACATGTTAAACGTATACATTTAAACTGAGAATGGGAAGTGGTAGTGACGAAATGATGAGATTGAAAAAGACCATGAATATACGGTATTTACAGCTATTATGTTTCGGACAAAGAATGGGGCCAATGATGGATTCACGTTATTTGCTAAATACAATTTCGTAAATGAGTTTAAGTGGGCTGGTTTATTTAGAGTGACATAAGAACAAATATAACGTGGCAAATATGTTGTTTCTTATTGGTCGATTTTTTGTGAGGACGTGGACAACCTTCCTACTCTTCATATATCCCTTTTAGTACTAGTTAGATTTTAGGGGGAGCGTTAATTGGAGAAGGGCTTATATGTGATATTGGTTTATGTTGATTGCTGACGATATGCTTGTTTACATATTATAGAGTTGCGGTGTGTAACATATTTGATATTTACAAGTATGTGAGTTTATCATTATAACTGCAGCTGCTGGATTTTCTTGTTGAATGTTTTTGTTGTGTATTTGTGTAGCTGTATGCGGTTCTGGTTTGGTACTTGTTGTGTCTGTGATACATGTGAATGGTGTTTATTATTTTGGCTTTTGGTGATTTTGCAGAATAATATCCCTCTGAAATGAGGCAGTGTTGGATATATGTGGTTGATCGTCGTAGATTTTGTTTATAGTTGTGTGTACTGTTGTCACAATGAAAAGATTATATATAGCACAAAGATCCAGTGGCACATGTAAAACTATTTCTGAAACGGCCATTTTTCCATTCTAGATCCTTAAATAAATGGCTAGAAGAAGTCTCAAAACTTTACAGTGATACCAAGAACCGGTCCTGGACATTTCAGGATCACAAGCCCAAAATAAAATAAAAAAAGCTGAAAAAAATAATGAGTATTGGGGGATTCAAACCCAGTATTCCCGCAAAGAATTAGAACATATCTGACCACTAGACCACAAGGAGTTTTTAGGAAAATGTGGCCGGTAAAATAGTTATTATGTTGGTGGCCGGAAGCACATGCTTCATCTGCTTGGGCCCAGGGCCCGGCTCTGGTGATGCCTACAAAAGAAACTGATTAACACCAACATGGGAATCCAACATGATATGTAGGATTGTTAACATGAGCATTTTCAAGAGGTGAAAATTTTCTAATACCCAAGTGCTCGTCAGAGCTTTAGAGTCGGGACGGAGACCGATTGATCTCTACCGGGTGCTCTCGGACATCGTCACGATCTCCTCATCGTCTTTTACTTCTTGTTTTTTCACTTTCGTCAGTAGAAATTTTAATGGGCCTGCGGACTCATATGCCAAGGCACGCTCACTTTCTGGCCCAAGCCAATGTTTCCCATAAACTCTAATTATCATCAATGAAAAATTTCTGTTGTCCAAAAAAAAAAGGAAATAAAGAGGCATTGAAGCTCATAAAATGGATGTCGTTAATTGATTGCCATAATTGTGTATGTTTCTCAGGCGACGGGGAGAATCGAAAAGGATAGATTTCACAGTGCGAAGATAAAAGATAACAGACGTCACAAACGGAACCTCTTTCATAAGTTTGGCTGAGTGAGCCTTACCTAAATTTAGGCTTCCGTCTGTTACGTTTTTATAGGTTTGGATATTTGTTTTACGAAGCCCAAAAGCAAAAACGTTATGGCCTAATTACGAAGAAACTGTGAAAGCAATAAACACGCTATAGATTCCAGAACGAAAAAATGGTTTTGTTGAAGACTTTATAAGATGACACGTGTCCTCATCTGTCACAAGGAAAGAGAAAAAGAAAAGCCAGATAGATAGATACTAGAGATTTTGCCCGGGATCATTGTATATATTTGTATTTTAACATATATATATATATATATATGTTAAATATATATTTAATCTATGTTATAAATATATAAATAGTAAATTGAATTAAATATGAGTGAAATTTTATTGTGAGTTTACTTTTACGATCTAAAATATGTAGGAATGGTGAGAATATATGAAATTAGTAAATAATTTGTTAAACCTTAGTTATTATCCAAAATATTTATATATCTTACACTAGGGTCGGCTCGCCCTACAGACGGGATGAAAATTAACAAATAATTAAATTAATTAAAGTAAATATTTAATATAAATTATTATTATTTAAAAAAATATATATTAGTTAAATTTTGTACATATTATTGTATTTGAAGACTAAATAAATATGTTATTTGAAAATTGTTATGATTTTAAAAAGTAAATATACTTGTTATTTTTTAAAATATGATTTTCTTTTTACAAAACATATGAAATTTTGTTTTCATGATATAAACTGTATAGTGATATTGTACTTAACCGAACAATTAAAATCCACCAAATTTTTTTATGCAATGAATAAATGATGTTCTAAAGCAAAACTTATATAAATTTTTCATTGCTAAGAACATGCAAGGGAAAATGGTATAAGAAGGAAAATGTACTCTATGATTTTGTACTCTAAACTTTATTTTACTTAGCATCATAACTGTCTTAGTTAGAGTAGAATAAACATTAAACTATACAAAATTAAGTATCCACGGACATTTTTAATATTAAAATATAGTATCTATGATGGTGATAACGAAACCTACACAATGAAAATTAAGACCAAAACGACCTTAAGTTTAAATTAAGCTAAATTTTAAAACATCCATTAAAACTAATGATGATTTATGTAATTTTTGAGTATACTACCCAAAAACATCACTAAGTTGATGTTTTGAAGGCATTTTGTTGGAAACTAAGGTGCCCACCAAAAATAAAACATTTTCTTTGGCAATTGGTTTCAGGGTGTGTTGCAGTTAAGAAGAATTTACAGGCGCGAGGGATCCAAGGAGATATATGTTGTGCAAGATGTGGAGCGGATGAGGAGTCGATTAACCATGTGTTTTTTGAGTGTACTCCAGCAATTCAGGTTTGGACGCTGTCAAAGATACCAACAAATCCAATTATTTTCCCAACAAGCTCTATATTTACAAACATGGATCACCTTTTCTGGAGAGTTGCTCCACCGATGGAGGATCATCACTTTGCTTGGATACTTTGGTACATCTGGAAAGGAAGAAATAATAAGGTTTTTAGTAATCTGGATATGGACCCTAGAGACACTCTTAAGTTGGCAGAAACGGAATCCACACTCTGGGCAGAGGCACAGATTTTGAAGGACCAGAACACGGGAACACAGGTTCAGGCATCTCTACCGTCAATTCCTGGAATATGGTGTTTTACAGATGGATCATGGAAAGAAGGGGATATGTTCTCTGGTCAGGGTTGGTTAAGTACTTTAGAAGGTTTTGAAGGTCTAATGGGAGCCAGGAATGTAAGGGCTTCTTTAACTCACTTGCATGCAGAGATGGAGTCGCTACTATGGGCTATGGAATGTATGAAGAATTTACGTCAATTCCAGGTTACGTTTGCAACGGATTGTTCTCAATTGGTGAAGATGGTTTTGGAACCAGAAGAGTGGCCAGCTTTTTCAAGTTATTTGGAAGATATCAAGAGTCTGAAAGAGAGCTTCACACGATCAGAGATTATACATGTACCAAGAACGCAAAATACAAAGGCGGATAACCTAGCACGCAGTGTCAGGAAACAAACGTCTTTCGTCGTTCACATGGATCAATATCTCCCGGTGTGGTTTACAGAGTCAATATGAGTCTGTAATGTTGTCGACCAAAAAAAAAAGATGAATTACCGTACTCTATTCTAAATATTTGATCAAGTTTTAAAATCAGCAGACATCTTTTCTAATTTATATATGAACCTCCATCACTTCACTGGAGTTATGCTACAAACAAATTATATATATTTACATATCAAATTATGTTTATATTATTACCAACTATTTTGTTCAATAACAATTTGAAATATTTATATATATTAAACCTATAACCAAATCATAGGTAGTTTTTAATTCCTTGTCTTCTTACTCCAAAGTATTAAAACACTATTTAAAGAGATTATTATTGTTAGACATGTCTCTTCCAGTGATATAATAATCAGCCAATGGTTTTTGTATCAAAGATTAACATGAAAACTAATTCGTGGTGGTTTTTTCATTGAGTGTAAATAATACGACAACAACACGTTAAAAATGGATGATCGTCTTCAACCAAAGTGAAGCTCTGCCGTGAGGGGAACTCCTAAACGGGGGAAATCGTTGCAGCTTCTAATTCGTCTATTGGAATGTACACAAACGTTCTGATCAAAAGCAAAGGTTCCAGCTCTTTCGCTGATTCTATTGATCGTTTTTTAACTTGTCTTGCACCCGAATGTGCACCTTATTTAAGAAACAATTGGTTGAGAATAATTTGACAGCTAGCTAATCTGATTCAAGCGAAAAGGGAAAGCAAATTGAAATACATCCTAGGTGTTAATGGAGATTCCAATATCATTATGACTGAGTGGATAGAGATTCTAACATTTTGTATCCATGATTGTTGGCTTGGATCACTTCCAAAAGAAGCTCGCATATGCACGCTCTCCCCGACCTTTATACCAAGTGAAGACATTTACAGTGATTCATTCACAAAGAAACTAAAACAACAATACAACAAATCTTATTATTTGGTACTATTCAGTAGCAAAAGAAGAAGAAATTTCAATCAGGTCATTAGCACCTCGAGACTAAGCACAACATTGAGAAGGATACAAACTCAAGACAGAAATTGAGAATCTTAATAAGATGATAAGCCAAAAAGAGTCTGATAACTATCAGAGAGAGGAAGAGAGATTAGGATCTTACAGAGTGGGAGAGCTGTGAAAGATATATTCTTTAGTTTTAGTTGCAGAAACATAGCTCCATAGCCAAACGTTCTTCTTGTGGTCCCCAACAACAGACACAAAATGCAACACCCCACTGTCAAGAAAGTATTGGATTGTTAGAAATATGTTAGTAACTAAGCAGGCCTCATGAACAGCCTATAATATCCTTGAATCATATAGACCCTTTAGAATGTCTACGTACGCATATGGCTTCATCTTTCTTGAGTGTGAAAGTCCTAATACGATGTTCTGGTGTACCTCTGTGATTAATGCAAGGTAGCAAATCACATCAAACACAAAGAATCAATAGATCAAAATTAATCAAAAAGCAAAAAGAGCAATGACTTACCAATATCAAAGACACATTCATATCCCTGGATGAAACCCAAAACTTTATCATCATAGTGATGAGTTCAATCGAAGATTACATCCTTATTTATAGGAGAAGATTTCTGCTGTAACCATGGAGAAGGTGAGGGGTATTGAATGTGTCGTAGTGGGAGCCAATCGTTCCTCTTGGTTTAAGTGATGTAAAGGGGTCCTTAGTTGCATCGACTGAATAATGGCAGAGACGTTACGGAGCCGATTTGCAACGTATTAAGCACATAACATAATGTTCAAATGATTAATCCCATCGTTACTTATAAATCTCAAAGGAAAAGGAAAGTGTTTGTTTTTCAAATCGCCGAAGATACCTTCGAGTAAAGAGTAATCATATCGACACAGATATGCTCGCCGCCTCTCTGCACATTCTTCGCCTCCCAGAATTGAGGAAACAAACTTCGACGATGGCCTACAGCGACCTGAGTTTAAATCAGTGAGAAGGATAGATGAGATCGCCATTCTGCAGAATTTGTTTTTTGGATTGTAAGGAATGAAAGGATGCTGTTCAGGGCATGACGACTGACCTTTTTATAAATGAGAACCACCGACTGAAGAGAGGAGAGGTGCATTGAATGAGGATCATGATATGAATGGGATAAAGGAGTTAAGATGGTAGTTAATGACAACGATTGAATGCATCCGTAACGTTTCAATTTCCCTTACCCAGCATTAAAACACGTATGGCAAATTGCTCCTGAGATTCTCCGTAAATAGTCCTCTATCATCACCGTTCAAAAACTCCATGGACAGTTTACCAAAGCAGAGAGGATGAAGAACACTATGAACTCTAGAAATCAAATATGAAAATGTTGAAGACGGAGAGAGTGTCTGTTTATGTTATGGGTTTGATCAGTAAACACAAAAAATTTAGAAAGCCCATTTAATTTAATCTGCCAGGCCCTAAATCACAGTCTATCACAGAGAAGAAAAAACAAAGTACACATGTCACGCTACCGATTTGAAAAAGCGTTGCAAAAAGCCCAGCAAATTTCTAATTAAATGAAGTGCATCGTTTTAAATTTCCGGAACACGTGGCGCGTTTTGGGAGTTTGAATTAGTGACGTGGAATCCCATGTGGATGACCTAGGAGGGAAGCAAACTGTACTTTATATATAAAGATAAGTAAGTTATTATAAAAATATATTATTAGAGTCAACTGAATTATATTTTTTTACTTTAAATCACCAAAGTTGCATTTTAACTTACAATTTAGTTCACTATTACAGTATTAAAATATATTTATGGTTTTTAGAATTTATATGAGTTGATGTTAGTTACTACGATGTCTTCATGACTGCTGCTCGTTATAAAACAACCTTCAAAAATTGACATCAACATTTGTTTAATACTAAATTTAAAAGTACAATTCTCTCAAATAAATTTTTTTAAGTTGAGACAATTTGCACTATATACACAAATTGAACCAAAATTAGCTAATTACCCTACGCGCTTTAAAACCACCACCTCGTGTACTTTAATTATGTGAACTTCTGAAAATGGCCTTGAATTTCGCCACGTAAGGAGAGAGGTAGCGTGGATAAAAATCTTGAGAGATCTTACTTTTGGATATCGTAGATACCTGTTTACCATAGGTAATGCAACATAAGAGCATGTTATCGCCAGATGTTTCTTAGTGATTATTTAATAATTTAATTGTACTTAAGTGGGGTTAAGAACCATAGTTAAGAAATTCTCATTTGGAGCGGTCTAATGGGAATTTCTTAATTAGGGGTTCTTAAAAAAAAATTAATTTTTTATAGATAAAATTAATTTATTAATTCAAACATATTAAAAGATAACATTTAAAACATACTTATTTTAAAAAAAAAACATAAAATAAAGACTAGTACAATAATTGAGAATAATTTAGAAAAACATTCGAGCTTAGTAGTTGTCTCCATCACGTCCAAATTTACGCCATATATGTTCAACCAAATCAGCTTTGAGCTGTTGATGCATTTGTCTATCATGAATTCTTGTTCGAACACCCATCATATTGGCGATATTTGAAGGGATATCTGTAGAATACGTGAGATCGACATGTGAAGTTCCGATGTATTCTCCTTGTTGGAACTCCGAAACATCAAAATGAGTGTATCCATCTCGTTCGTCTTCTACCATCATATTATGGAGTATGATACATGCTCTCATAATCTTCCCAATTTTGGCTTTATCCCAAAAAAATGCTGGATTTTTAAAAATGGCAAATCGAGCTTGCAACACTCCAAAAGCACGCTCCACATCTTTTCGGACAACTTCTTGATGTTGAGCAAACAAAGCCGCTTTCGGACCTTGGGTATTGAAATAGATTGGATAAAAGTAGCCAATTTTGGATAAATACCATCGGTGAGATAGTAAGCCAAATGATACTCTCTTCCATTGACAGAGAAAGTAACTTGCGGAGCTTGACCTTTTATTATGTCATCAAAAACAGGTGAGCGATCAAGAACATTGATATCATTTAAGGTACCTGGAGGTCCAAAAAACGCATACCATATCCATAAATCATATGAGGCAACCGCCTCTAACACTATTGTGGGTTTACCCGAACCACGTGAATATTGACCTTTCCAAGCGGTGGGACAATTCTTCCACTTCCAATGCATACAATCGATGCTCCCTATCATCCCGGGAAAGCCACGTTGCTCACCAATATAAAGTAGACGTTGAAGATCAGCCGGTGTTGGTCTTCTTAGATACTCATCGCCGAATACATTTACTATTTCTTCCACAAAATGTTCCACACATAACCGAGCTATCGTTGAACCGAGTCGGAGGTATTCGTCAACAGCATCAGCCGCAGAACCATAGGCCAAGACACGAATGGCTGTTGTACACTTCTGAAGTGGAGAGAGACTACGCCTTCCGAGAGCATCTTTCTTTTAGCGAAAGTATTCAACTTCATTGGAGAGGCGGTCAACAATACGCATGAACAATGACTTGTTCATTCTAAATCGTCGTCGGAATAGATTTTCAGAATATGTCGGAGTTTCACTGAAATAATCATTCCATAAACGAAGATCACCTTCTTCACGATTTCTTTCGATGTGAACTCGTTTTTTTCTTTTTGTTCTTTCGACTTCTTCTCACAATCAATGGAAAAATTCTCGAACGTTTGATCAAAATATTGATAAAAATAATGATCAAAATTTTGATCATCTACTCCCTCAAACGTGTTATGTGAAGAAGAAGCCATAAATCTCTTGAAAATGTTGAAAGCGTGTTTGTGGAATAGGAGAATGGAAATATGGTGAGAATGGCTAGAAACGTGTTTGTGGAATGAGAGAATGGAAATATAGAAATATGGAGAGATAGTGTTTTTGGAAATATGAGAGAAATGAGATGAGAGAAATGAGAGAAAGTGTGTTTGTCGAATGGTTCAAAGTCTTTGAGATTTCAATGTTTTGCATATAGAGAAAGACTTTATAAAGAGATTACAATGTTGCATATTTACAACACTCGTGACACAAAAAAACAAAGACTTTATTGTGGGAACCGAAATTCACACTGTCGATTTCCGTTTAAATTAGGAAAGTTAGGAAAACCCTAATTTCCCAGAGGTCCCGTTTATCTGTTAAATCACACGCCAAGCAATCAGAACATGTAAGTAAAGACGAAAAGAAATAAGAAATCGTAAAAGAGAGCAAAAGGAGTTTTATTCCGAATTCACGTATAAGCGTTACAACAAGGTAGAAGCATCGGCTATGAGAGCTGTCGGCGAGATTCCTAGTTCTAACAACCTAAGACTGCAAAACGTAGTTGAGTTGCAGCTCGAAATAACAAAAACGGAAAGTTGCCTAATTGCTCTAAGTGCTAAGTTTGCTCTCAGAAAAGTCATTTCCCATGCTTCTCGCCTAGGACTCCTTATATATTGGCTCCTAGGTCGGTTTGCGCTTTCCTCTTCTGCCCTTAAGCCGTCATAGAGTAAAAATGGAGATATTCCATTTATTCCGATCTTCGTAATTATCTTCAAAATTTCGTATTTATCCGCGGAAACTTAACATTTATCTTTCCTTGCGAACCAAGCGTAAACCGTCATGCGGCTTACGGGCTGTTGGTTAAGAAATCGTAAGTTGGGCCTCGAGTCATGTATTAGGTCCCTTTGGGTCGTCTTCTGACTCGAAGCGTTTATTACGGCTCCTTTCGATAAAGAATGAACTTTCCGCGGTTTTTACGGTAAAGTTTGATCGATGACTTAGAATGGCGGGAAACGTGAAATGGGTTCGCTATGGTCTTCGGGAGATAGCATCGAAGGGTAGACGAGAATGCATGGACTAATGTTGTATCGACGTTTCGGAAGAGCTCGGTCGCTACGTAGCGACCGCGCAGAACAAACGCTCGGTCGCTACGTAGCGACCGAGCTTCAGCTCGGGCTCGGTCTCTATGTAGCGACCGGACAGCGTGCATGTGCGGTAGTAGCGTAATGACCGAGCTTGGTTCGTCCGTGTTCTGATCGTCATACTTGGACCTATCCGTAACTGGTCTGGGTATGTTTCCGATGGCTTATGTTTGATCTAAACAGAATTCGAACGAAATTTTATCTCGGGAACATACGTTGCGACGTTCTCTTGATCGAACATGATTTGATGCGAAAAGACATACTTGTATTTTGCGGGGATTTGGACGTTAATTTCATCGTAACTGTTTTCGACCCCAACAACTCGTTAGGATCGTGGATTTCTAGTGAGATTCCAACGTGCAGTATGGGGAGTTCGGACGAGATTGGTGTATTTGGGCGAAGTTCGTGTCCGAAAATCCGCAAGTAAATGGTAATTTCTCATGCCTATAAGAAGGGAGGTAATTTCTTCACAACCTTTACACTTACTCATTCTCATAGAGAGGTTTCTTGAAAAATTCTTTCTTCTTTTTCTTTCTCTCTATCATTTCCCTCTTGATTAAAAAAGAAAACATGAGATGTCAAGTAAGAAGAGGAGTTCGAAGAAAGGGTCCTTGCCCGCGAATATTTCTGAAGAGCTCCGTGTGCCAAAGATAGAATTCGTTCCTCATTCGGTAGACCCGGCCGAGAACGAGGCATGGTGGGTGGCGTGTTATGGTTCGATCACGCCTCCCAAAGAGAAATCGTTCCCGGTCATGAACCGTCGTCCGGTCGAGGAAGGTGCACCAAGTAGGAATACTAGCGAATTCCTCGAGGTCAGGCGGTCGTTCTACTAGATTTCAGATGCGGTGGAGTTCAGGGTTCCTCGTCAAGGAGAGCGCGCTAGTAGTCTCCCGGAGAGTTACTTTACTTGTTACGAAGCATTCGTAGTGCGCTGTCGTTTGTGGTTCCCGATTCCCGAAATTATCGTCCGTGTGTTGGATTGTTTCGGGGTGGCGATAAGCCAACTGAATCCCCTTGGCATCCAGCACCTCATTGGAGTCCTGATCCTGAGCTATGAGCATGGTCTATCCCTTACCGTCGATCATTTCGAAGCGCTTCTTAGGTTGTAGATCATCAAGGATACGGACAAGTACAGGCTGGTCCCTCGGAACTTCATGTCAGTGGTTAAGGGGTTTACTTCTAACTTCAACTCGTGGAAGAAGTTTTTCTTTTTCGTCCGTGTAGACGATGCGTCTGTTGAAAAGAGTTGTATCCCATTGTTCCGGAGGTTGCCGAACGATCGTCCCTTTATCAATCCTCTTGCTCCGTTTCCTGAGGACATTATCGCGGTGAGGGATCTGCTCAGGAACGGTCCTTTTTCTGGACTTTCTTTACGCCGAAGAGAGTTCGAAAGGCGTTGAGGTTTGTGCATCCTAGTCCTGCTTTGGGCGGGGAAACATGGAGTGATTCCAAGCCCGATGACCAAGGTCCCGACGCTACTCCCGCGGTCGCGACGGGGCTGAATTCTTCAAAGGGGAAAGATATTGACCTCGGTGACCTGGAGTTTTCTGTGGACGATTGCATGCTTCCAGGATGGGATCAAGACCTTGCTTTCGGCGATGGAAGCGTTACGAGCGAGGTCCCTATTCTGGACTTTGATGGTTTCTTTGCTGGTCTTCCCTCGGGCTTCGATGCTCCTCCGGCTACGAACGAGTCGGGGAGGCCGAAAGTCGTTGCGGAAGGATCTCGTATCATTAACGGGGTATAGGCTTTAAGAATTTTGATGATCGTTTCAATTATATATATATATTTACTTATAACGTATCAATCGGTTTTACAGGGCTTGAACTTGCTTGGATCGGCCATTATGGCGAGCCATAGAGAAGCCATGATCTATCGCTTTAAAGCGGAGAAGGCGGAGAAGGATCTTGCTCGCATGCGAGACGAGATGTTGGCGCGAGATGCTCAACTCGCTCGTGATCATGCCAGGGCTAATCATAGGGCGGAACGGAAGGGCAAGAGGGAGATTATCGAGGTGATGAAGACTTGCGCCTCTCAATTCCAGGTTCAGTACGGGAACCTCAAGGATGCTTTCAACTCGCTGGACGACTTCCGTGAGTGTCGCGGTTCAGTCGGGAGCCTTTGGAAGACAGATGACTACGTTTTCGAGAGGGAGAAGGAGTTAATGAAGGGCGGCATGAAGGATCATGCTCACGCTGAGACGCTCATTTCTCCGATCGATGGGAGGATTCAGGGATTCTGGGATCCCATCCCGGTTTCTCCTGATACTGTAGAGACCACGATCGAGTTTGCCGGTGGCGATGAGGAAGTGAACTATCCTGCGGATGCATTCGGACCTTCCTTGTCCGGGAATTTTAACTTTGATCTGTGAGAGGTGAGTGTTTGACGGGAAGAAGTTTTTCCCTTATCTAGTATTCTGCGGCCAAGTGTGGCTTTCGTTCGTATATGTCTGGCCGAGTGTGGCCTTCGAACTTTGTATGAGCCTGTTTTGGCCGCTTTTATTTTTATCGAGACTGGCCGTTGGTGGCTTTGAACCCCTACCGCTATGCGGTCTATATATATATAATGGATGTTTGTTTGAGTTAATTTGTTTTGAGTGGGTTTGAAGTAAACATGAGTTGTCTTCTCATATTTAATTTCGTTGAGGCGTTCAATCTGTTGGTTTGTTCGAGACGTGAGTTTTCGTAAAAATTATTTATTCTTACGAACTTTCGGGAACGTTAAGATATGAACGGAGAGACATGTTTTAGGATCTCGTATCATTTAGATATCATGTCTTTGAGATGTCTGAGACCAATGCGATGGGTTTAGGGCAAGACCTAGGTTTACTCTCGGTTTTAAGGTTTGTACGGTGACTAGCCGGCTATCGGCTTATATGACTTGTATGGTATGAATCGAGCATCTTTCCAGAGATAATTTTTAAGCCAACTGGAAGTTCTAGACCAAAATTTCGGATTTTTTTTTTGTAGCGCGCTTTCGTCCTTGTGTTGGACGTTCAAAGATCAAAAGAGTGATCAAGTTGCGTTTGTTTAAGACGGCTGATGTGTTCGTCGGGGCCAATCGATGAACAGAGTGTAAGGTTTTTGTGGTCGCGTTCGGACAATTTGTTCGCATCGTCTCGACTTTTAACTTGGCAACGTCTCGCAGTTATTTTGAAGACTATACGTATATTTTCGGTGCTGAAGAGAGATTGTTTTGCGATTTTGGGCCGTATGAGGCCGCTGACAAGAGTCTTAACGTTTGTAGATTTTCTAAGCGTGTTCTGAGACTTTTGCGTTAATTGAAGCGCATGTGTTTTAATAAAAAGGAGCGACGCATATCGTAGTAAAATTTTTTTCGAAATCTCTAAAATACTTGATTACAATAACGCATTTTTTCCTATGTGGGAGTATACGCACCCAATCCCCCCCCCCCTTTTTATAGAGGGGGATTGCTGAACTCGTCTTTCGACGAGCTGCCTACATACCTCTTTCGAGGATCAAGCCATCTCATAGTTCAATTTTACGCCGCGAGCGTTTTTACTCGGCGGTTGTCACCGTGCTGACCGCCTTGATCTTGAAGACCGTGGCCGGGGCAGCGTTCTCTTCTGGATGTTCCGGTTGAGTTGTAGTGTCGGCTTCGGACTCGTGTTGAGTTTTGACGTCCGAAGCGTTTGCGTCAGCGGACGATGTTAAATCGTCTTTTCTTGAAACGTTTTTGGCCGAAGATTGACCTATTTTCGTGCGCTTGCGATTTACCATTGCAGAAGTCGTCATTTGCCGTAACTTGTACTCCGCGAGGAAGCATAGTCGCGACTGTTTCTGACATCCCCAGATAGCTGCGACTCCTTTTGGTGTCAGGAATTTGACACCCAGGTGGTACGTAGATGGAACGGCTTGCATGGCATTGAGCCATGGGGTTCCCATGATCACGTTGTAGATGGCAGGATGATCGACTACCGCGAATTCGACAATTTTTGTGATCTCCTTGGCCATGACTGGTAGCTGAATCGAGCTGAGGGTCATCGATACTTCACCTGAAAAACCTGTGAGCGGTTTCGGCATTGGAGTTGCTTCTCCGAGTTCGATGCTCATCCGATTGAGAGTGTCGCGGAAGATTACATTGACCGTGCTTCCCGTGTCAATGAGTACTCTTCAAAATTCCAGATCTCGTATGACGAGATCTATGACGAGCGGATCGCAATGACGTTGATCGATCCCGCCGGCTTCCTCCTTCGTGAAGGTGATTGAGGAATTCTGATCATCTTCGGTAGGAGACCATGTAGGCCAGTTTGCGCTAGACTCTGCCTTCTGCTGGTAAGCCTTGATGGCCGAAACCGTATCGTTGCAGAATTGCGATCCTCCAATGATCATGTTGACTCTGCGACGATTGTTATCGTTCCCCTTGTCGTCCGGCCTTCTGTCGCGTTTATCCCCAGATTGGTTTCTTTGAGGAGATTTCTCCGCGGGAGGATTTCTGTCCGCCTTCGGGGGGTGATCGGTCTCGAGGATGAGATCTTTCACGCTGGTCACTTCTGAGTGCTCTCCAGCTAGTAGCTTCGCGGCCAGCCTTGCTCCCAAGACTTTGCAGTTAGTCGTGGAGTGACCTCGGGACTGGTGGAACTCGCAGAAGGTATTTTCATCATATCCTTGATTGCGAGTCCACGTATTACCCGTGGTTTGGTCCTGGTCCGAGCTGATCGCGTAATTGTGCGCTCCTTGGAGATCTTCCCCCTCGTGATGGACATACTTGTCGTTACGAGGGTTCTTCTTCTTCGTTTTTGGATCTACATCTTTTGAGAATGGTCTCACCGACTTATGTTTTTGCGATAAGACTTTCGTTTCTTCCTCGATCATGATGTAGTCTGTCGCCTTGTGGAGGGCGTCCTGGATCATCCGCGCCTTTCTGAGCACATCAATGGCCACCTTGTCGCTTATCCCGCTGACCCTGGACATTACCAACTTGAATCGGCTAATGAACTCGCGGAGGGGTTCGTCTTCCCTCTAATACAGACTCCAGAGATCGACATAGTAAGTTTCTCTATCTATGAACATAGAGTATTGCTTGAGAAATTCCGATGCGAGCTGTCGGAAACTTCCGATAGAGTTTCGCTTAAGGCGTGCGAACCATTCGAGGGCTGCCCCTTCCAGATTCTCGACGAACAGGCGGCAGTACCAAGCGTCCTTTTCGCCGTCCTTTAGTCTCGCTCTTCCCATCGTGATGTGGAAAGCCTGAAGGTGCGCCCTCGGATCGGTCGTACCATCATACTTCGGTACTTTGATTTTTCCTGGATCGGATACCCTCATATCTGAGATGCAAGTGGTGAAGGGGGTCTTCCGAGCCCCTTCCAGCAGCCTGTCGATCTCGGGGGCCGCGCTGGTAGTGTGATGGATTTGGGATTTCATGGCTCTTACTTCTGCCGTAGTCTTGGTGATATAGTCACGAAGATCGCGGATATCCGACGTCTCGCCAGCAGATTTCCGAGCATGTCGGCGTTTACTGCGAGTGAGTTCGGTTTGCTTTTCAGCCAGCTCTTCTTGTTCGTTCCAATAGAGGATTTCCTCCTCTTCTGTCATTGGTTTGTCGAACGGAGAGCTTTCCCGAACAGATCGGCTTCTGGTCCTTCTTGGATGTTTGTAGACGTCCTCATCGGTATCTTTGGAGGCATCGCTAGGATCCAGGTCGACGTGCTCGACTTCGTTATCCTCCGAATATTTTGCGGGAGGTGGAGGACTTTCAGGGTTCCCCTTTTCAACGAGAGATTTCTCGCTAGGGTTTTGACCCGAAGGTCGTTCCTGCGCGGCTCCAGGCCTGTTGAGTGGGGTTGCGAAGTCGAGTATTTTCCCGCAGAATTTAGTGGTTCCGCGGGGGCGGATTACTCGAGTCCTTGTCGTTAAAGTTTCAACTTGTTTGGTCAAGGTGCTCACGAGCTTATCCTATTCTTCTGACCTTTTTTCGTAGGTGGCGAACATCTTTTTAAACTCCTCGAGCGCCGCGGCGTTGACTGGTGCGTTGGCCGCGGATACGTCCGCTGCGGGAGTGTGGAGATCATTGCCACTGCTTCCGTTAAGAGGAGTCTGCATGTTATCCGCGTCGTCAGTTGACATGTCTGGTTGAGCGTGATGTGGTTGAGAGTTAGATTGATCTGTACCCCCCTCCTTCTAGCGCCAAACTGTGGGAACTGAAATTCGCAATATCGATTTCCGTTTAAATTAGGAAAGTTAGGAAAACCCTAATTTCCCAGAGGTCTCGGATATCTGTTAAACCACACGCCAAGCAATCAGAACACGCAAGTAAAGACGAAAAGAAATAAGAAATCGTAAAAGAGCAAAATGAGTTTTATTCCGAATTCGCGTATGAGCGTTACAACAAGGTAGAAGCCTCGGCTATGAGAGCTGTCGGCGAGATTCCTAGTTCTAACAACCTAAGACTGCAAAACCTAGTTGAGTCGCAGCTCGAAATAACAAAAACGGAAAGTTGCCTAATTGCTCTAAGTGCTAAGTTTGCTCTCAGAAAAGTCCTTTCCCATGCTTCTCGCCTAGGACTCCTTATATACTGGCTCCTAGGTCGGTTTGCGGTTTTTCTCTTCTGCCCTTAAGCCGTCATAGCGTAAAAATGGAGATATTCCATTTTTTCCGATCTTCGTAATTATCTTCAAAATTTCGTATTTATCCGCGGAAACTTGACATTTATCTTTCCTTACGAACCAAGCGTAAACCGTCATTCGGCTTACGGGCTGTTGGTTAAGAAATCGTAAGTTGGGCCTAGAGTCATGTCTTAGGTCTCTTTGGGCCGTCTTCTGACTCGAAGCGTTTATTACGGCTTCTTTCGATAAAGAACAAACTTTCCGCTGTTTTTACGGTAAAGTTTGATCGATGACTTTGAATGGCGGGAAACGTGAAATGGGTTCGCTACGGTCTTCGGGAGATAGCATCGAAGGGTAGACGAGAATGCATGGACTAATGTTGTATCGACGTTTCGGAATGGACGCTCGGTCGCTACGTAGCGACCGGACAGCGTGCATGTGCAGTAGTAGCATAATGTCCGAGCTTGGTTCGTCTGTGTTCCGATCGTCATACTCGGACCTATCCGTAACTGGTCTGGGTATGTTTCCGATGGCTTATGTTTGATCTAAATAGAATTCGAACGAAATTTTATCTCGGGAACATACGTTGCGACGTTCTCTTGATCGAACATGATTTGTTGCGAAAAGACATACTTGTATTTTGCGGGGATTTGGACGTTACCTTCATCGTAATCGTTTTTGACCCCAACATTTATGTTGAATTCACATGCGTATACAATGCACACAAACGACAACTCTCGTGACACAAAAAAGCAAGACTCGTGACTTCACATGCTTAGACTCGTGACTCTCGTGACTTCAACTCTCACTACTTTAGCTCCATCTTCCTCTTCCCTGTTCACACACACACATGATCTATAGTATACACACACAAACACGTACTGTGCTAACAACTAGTCTATGCATGATTGATTAACAGAAAATTGGAACTTGGAGAGACAGTGCAACGATCAACAAAGCAACGATCTTCATGAGACTGAACATTTCATACAACAGAACATTTCATACAACAGACATACAATATGAGACTTAGACCACACATGTTACATCGAAACATGACACAAAACATAGACAAGAAACACTTAGAGCACACATGGGACTGAACATGAAACATAGACAAGAAACAGAACATGAAACCTGATCACACAAATACTAAAGACCCTCGTTTCTAAGATGACTAATTATTCAACATGTCGGTAATTAGCTTGTCCTTCAGAGCTTCTTCAACTTCAGAAAGAAGCTCTTTTTTTTCCTAGCAGACCCATCTTAGAGAGTCTCTCTTTCACCGCCAAGTCCTTCTCCTTAATAGACCACGTGGTCTGAAACTCAGAGACAGCCTCGTGATCGACTATAGCTCTCTTACCACTTGCTGCTTTCGCTGCCTTCACGCCAGGAGGCCGTTTGGTTGGTTGATCACCTAGTTTGGTAGTTGCTTGAGAGCTTGATGATTATGCTCCATCCTCATATCTTCTCTTCTTAGTGCTTCCCTCCATCTTACTAGTAGCAAATTCACACCACTTTTGGTCATGGCGAATCTCTTCCCAAGCGTGGTGGAGGTTGAATTTTTTCTTATGATCGTTGTAGAAGATCTCGTGTGCCATTTTCACAACATCACTCTCACTCTGACCACTTGTCTTCTGTCTGGTTGCAGCCTCATAGGATCCACAGAACTTGCAGACAAGATCGTTAAGCTTCTGCCACCTTTGTTTACACTGGATTTGGCTCTCTCTTTTCACCCCTTTCCACCTTAGGACTAGCTTCAAAGTAAGCTGAAATGCGTTGCCAGAAAGCACCTGCTTTCTGTTCATTGCCTACAACAGGGTCCTTGCTCGGGTTGAGCCATGCGCTGATGAGGACTACATCATCTGTGGGACTCCACTTCTTTCTTCCTCTGAATGCTGAAGGCGAGTCCTCACAGGTGCTGGAGGTTTCGGTAGATTGAGTAAAGACAGGGCGTTGTGATGATCCGAGGTCTCCACCATGTGGAAAACTTTGATAAGGAAGGGGTTCAGGAAACAGACTATCTTGTTGACTGTTCAAGAGGTCAACAAAATTTGAGATCCTGCTATAGGGATTGGTAGAATCCATATCCTAATTTTCCAGACAAGTGAGAAAGAAGAAGAGACGTGTTTTGTGTGAGGTGGAAAGGGAGAAAGCGATAGAATATGAAAAGAAAGATAGAAAGCTCTGGCTTTAATAGATGAAATTAGAAGAAGATGTGTTTGATACAGATCTTTCAATGCCTAGACTCTTTAAGCTAAGTTCAATTCAGATGACTAGACATGTATCTACTTCTTTCTTACCTAACCACACGTTCATCACAAGCATTCATAACACGAGCATTCATCACAGAAGCATTCATCTCACGCATATTCCCTAACCGTAACCTAACTCTAACAAGTATTTATTAACCTAACTACTTTCCACAAAGAAATTAAGAAAAAAGGAAGACAATGAAACAAAGTTTTGCACAATTTACTAACCGAGAGTGTCAAGTAGTGGTTGCGGTCTGTGGTGGAGGTTTTGCTTGCTTCCATTCGCTAACCATCTTCATACAGAACCAGTTTGCTTGAGCTTTTCCTTGAGGAACCTGCACGTTAAGCCCCAAACAGATAAATTAAAGAGTGTCGGAATTTGCATAACTTGGTTACGGTATCTCAACTACCTAAACGACTTTAAAAAGAAATGAATTTGAAATTTAAAACAAATGAAATTGAATTTAAGAGCAATGATAAAATGGAATGAAATTGAAAGCATCAGAATCAGGTGAGAAAGTTCATAACTTGGAAAGTGATCTCGAAGTGGAAGAGAACGGGAGCGAGAGCAGGAGCTGAAAGACCAACAGAGGAGACGCCGGGAAGATGGAGGAGGCGCCTTGACTTCCCGAGAGACTCATCCTCCATCGTGGGTTTTGGTCACTCTGAGGGAGGAGAAGAGAGAACACAGAGGAGACAGAGTCGTCGATCGTCTCTAACAGAGAAGACGAGAGAAGGCGTGGTCGGTTTCGATCGCTCTAACGGAGGAGAAGAGAGAACACGGATGAGACAGAGTCGTCGATCGTTCGATCGTCTCTTACAGAGAAGACGAGAAAAGGCGTGGTCGGTTTCGATCGCTTTGAGGGAGGAGAAGAGAGAACACGGAGGAGACAAAGACGTCGATCGTCTCAAACAGAGAAGACGACAGAAGAGGTGGTCAGTTTCGATCGATCTGCCGGAGGAGACGAGAGAACACGGAGGATACACCGTCGTCGATCGTTCTTGACAAAGAAGCCGACAGAAGAAGAGATCGGTTTCGATCGCCTTGACGGAGAACACAAGGGACGAAACCATCAAGAAACAAGAAAAAAAAGAAAGGAAATAGATAAACCAAAAGACGGAAAAAAAAATTAGAACGTCCCTGCACTTTACACGTGCCTAAAAAACCCCACTAAATTTCGGTTCCCAAAAACCTAATTTAAGGATCGCTTATCTCTATTTTAATTAGTTTACATTTAATTAATTCTTTTTTTTTCTCTATAAACCATGTTAAGAAACTGAGATAAACATGGCCTAAGGTTTTTACACCACATATTTGAGATACAGTTTGCGTTGACCAATAGTGTACAGTAACATGTCTGCTATACCACATATAATCTAGTAAGTTCGGGCCCACAGCTACTAATGTAGATCTCAAGGTAATAGTAGAGACAAAGTATTTGTCATTCAAAACAAAAATCAGTGGCATTAATGTTCAACAAATCACGTACAGAACCAATTGTGGTGTTGTCCGTGTGGAACATGCATTTCATTACAAATAGGTCCTTTGCTATATTAAACACAGCAAATTAAGGATCTAGTATGACTGAAATATAGCGTGTTTTATAATCACATATGATTGAAATGTAGCATAACTTGCACCTAAGCTAACCTAACCACAGAGATGTCATACAATAATATATGTTAGATGGTACACATTTGGATTAGATTGTAAGAAAATAGTTGAGACTGTAAGAGGTAAGTTGGAGACCTAACTATTTTAGTAACATGTTAGCTATATATATTCAACTACGAGTATATCATTCGGATTCCATGCAAAAAGTATTAACAAGTTTATTGAATAATTCTATGCATTAATTTGTATCAAAATTACCATCTAATTTGCAAATCAGGGACCAAAACCAATTATGTGGTCTAACTGCCAAGATAATTATAAATGTTATCTACCTAGATAAAATGTCATATACTACTAATATATGTTAGATGGAACATGTTTTCTTAGATTCTACGAAAATAAGTGAGACTAATATATATATTAAATCAAATTTAAACATTATTAGATTGCAATAATTAAGTTAGTGCCATACTATTTTAGTAACATATTAGTGAGACACATGTTCTGAATCAAAATGGAAAATACTAATATCTGAAACGAAAATAGTTTAGGAATACAAGAAAAAATTGTAAACAAAAACAAATTATTTTGGGGTGAAGCATATGTTCTTTAATGGGTATCAACATCTTGAAAAAAACATGGTTCCTAGCTGTTTTGCTGACGGCAAATGATTGGGTGCAATTGTCTTGCAACGATCAACACCGCTGAGTGTGTGAGCCTGGATGAGAACACCGCTAAGTCTGTTTGGCTTTCGTTTTCTGGAATTCCTTTTGCCCGTGAAACTAGGAAAGGTTTGGAGCTGTTGCTGGGATAACTTGAAACAAACATCTCTTTCTAGAAAATGTGGTCTTCACTAACAAGTTTAACCATGTCATCAACGAGTTCATCCTCCAGTTCGCTGTCCCATCGGAACCGCCAGCCCCGTCTGGTCGTCTAATATATGGACATCACTGTTAGTGCAAGATGACACAACAATAGGTAATCCAGAAGATAAATCAATAGACAAATGCACAAGCAAACACCAATGCTTTTATTAGAATCTCCTTTAAACAATCTTTATAAGACTTGCTTATTCAGCTTTTACACGTCTAGTGTTAACACCCTAACACACGCTACTGAAAGATTCCTAAGCTACCCGCTTATGTCTCTTCTCCGTCAAGTACTTCAGCCACTGCTTCAGCACTACCCAAGAACACCTCCAAGAGCTTCTCTCTCTCTATAAGATCAGCCTCCGTGTCTCTGTCTCTATACATACGACCTCATAGCTATCTTATAGTTATTCTCCACGTTCCCGAAACCCTAGTCTCCAAGGCAACATGTATGGACATCTTCCATATCAATAAGTGCAACTTTCCTTTTCTTGGAATGCACTTATTCCTCTTTCTTTAAGTCATAAACTTGCTCCTCAAGTTTATTCCTCTTTCCAAATCTCCAAGATACTCTCTTGCTCTCCAAGTCTACACGACTCCAGCTCAGCACCTTGACTCCACATGTTCTTCACCACTCACTACGACGTCTGCTTCAGCAACTACGTCAGCGACTACTTCAGGGCAGACATCTTACATCTTCAATCTCCCCCTTTTAGCTTTGTGTACCGATCAAGCACAACACTCTTCTGGTTCAGCAACCACGTTGCAACCATGTTCCTCACCTGGAAACTTTCATACCAAATGTGCTTTTCTCCCCCACGAGATGTGCACCACGCCATGCTTTTCTCCCCCATGAGATATGCATTCTCTGTACCAGAACCACATCATTCTCCCCCTGCTTGATTGCATACTAAGCTAAAACAGATGCTTAGATGTCAAGCCTTACAGACATACCGTCTGTTTCTTTATGTATAATCATGACACAGCCCCTGCTGCAGCGGAATAACAAGTACTGCATCACGATCTGACGCACCTGTCGAGCTACCTCTCGACCCACTTCTGTTGAGGACCTGGATACCTTCATGTGTCATCTCCTTAACCATGAGCCATTCCCCATCCGCACCGAGTGCCCTCTGCACTCGTCACTATCACACCCCTGAAGATCATCTCGCACCACTTCCTGACGCACTTCGATCTCCTTCCCCTTTGTGCCACAAACAACCTCATGTCCTGGCTCCAGACTTGATGCTTCTTGATCAACCTCAAGATCACTCCTACCAGAGCTGCATCCATCTTCTGATGTCTCATCCTTGATCTCATCAAGTAAGCCATTCTTGGCTAAGGACACCTCTTCAACCCTCATGGGCTTAGTGAACGTCTTGTTCACCTTCTTGGCCATGTTTCTGCTCTTCTTACGAGCAAAATACTCCACCTTCTTGTGTCCAACCTTCCCACAGAACCAACAGCACATCCGATGTTGCTTTTTTCTTGGCCTGACACAGTTGCTGATGCACCGATCAGTCTCTTTCCTTGTACCAGTTGCACAACCATGCTTCAGAACCTCCTGTCTGACCTTCATGTTGTTGCACTGATGTACTACTTTTGGCTTGTTACTCACAGCTACGCGCTGTAGAACTTCCTGCCTTACTCTCTGTCGTATGTCCCGACGTACTTCCTGACAAGCTCCTTTGGCTCCACTTTTTGATGTGCTCCCATGCACGAAATGTGATAGCCCCTTCTGTTGTACTTCCTTAGTACTCTCAGCTCCTCGATATCCCAGTCCCCAATTCGCCTTGGCTGGTTGACCCATCGAGAGTATCTTATCCAACTCCTTGGATCCACTGTTGAGCATCCTGATCTGTTTGTGATTGTCAGCCAAATCACGTTCCAGCATCCTTGCTCTCTCTTGTTCACCAATAGCAACTTTCCTTAGATTGTTATTTTCCTGCTCAAGAGACTCATTCTTCTCATTCACAGTCGCAAGTTCTTCACGAAGTTCTTCAAGAAACTCGTTATGCTTCTGAGCCATATCCTCCAATCTCAGATTCTGATCCTCGACCCTCAACCACTTGTTAAGCAGCACATGATACTCCTCATCATCTGTGCTGAGATCTGAATCAGAGGACTTAATAGATCCCTCCTTGCGTGCACCAAATGCAACAAGGTTCTTTATCACCTTTCCATCTTCTTCAGACTCTGAATCATCAGACGACTGCAATGGAACTCCTTTCTCCTTCTTTGAGTTTGGACATTCACGCCGTGTGTGTCCAACACCTCTACACTCAGAACACTTAAGTTCTCTCTGTTGTGCTACATGACAGTCAGCCCTTATATGACCAACACCTTCACACTCATAGCATCTAAGACGTTCTCTTCTTCTGCTATTGCCACGATCACCTCCCTGGCGACCATACTGATTCCACCCACCAGAGGAATTCATCATCTTACTCAGATTCCTAGCCAACATCCGATCCCCATGGCATCTTCAACATTCAGAGATCTATCTCCATCTTTGTCAGCAGCAAGAGCTATACTCCTTGATGCACCACCTGACGTAGAGACTGAACTACTGTCTTTCTCCATCTCTTGTGCCTTTAGCATACCCACAAGTTTGTCAAACTTGAGCTCATCCGTGTTTGTAGTCATCTGCAAGACCACCTTGTGAGCTTCAAATTTTGTTGGAAGACAACGTAGTAACTTCTTTACCAGCTTCTTCTCCTTGTACTTCTTCCCAAGTACAAATGCTTCATGCGCCATACCACTGAGTTTGGCACTAAAGCTCGCCACATAATCATTATCAGACCACCTGAGATTCTCAAACTGCGATCCAAGATGATCTAGACGTGTCCTCTTAACACTCTCATCTCCTTCAAACGAATTCAGCAGGATCTCCTACGCCTCTTTAGCCGAAGTACTCCCCTGAATCAGCTGAAACTGCTCTGCTTCAACAGCTCCAAAAATCACTGACAACGCCTTTGCATTAAATTTTGATGCATTGCGTTCTGCCTCTGACCAATCCTCTTTTGGCTTAGGCTTCTTCTCACCTCATGTGACTATGGTAGGCTCCTCCCAACCAATCTCCACAGCTGTCCACGCATCTTCATTGATTCCTCGAATCATCTGCTTCATGCGAGCCTTCCAATGACCATACGGGTCCGCATTCAACACGATCGCCTTCTGCACAGAGATAATCGTGTCCATCTTCACCTTCAGGATCACACCAGTAACTTAGGTGACCCGCTTCTGATACCACTTGTTAGTGCAAGATGACACAACAATAGGTAATGCAGAAGATAAATCAAGAGACAAATACACAAGCAAACACCAATGCTTTTATTAGAATCTCCTTTAAACAATCTTTACAAGACTTGCTTATTCAGCTTTTACATGTCTAGTGTTAACACCCTAACACACGCTACTGAAAGATTCCTAAGCTACCCGCTTATGTCTCTTCTCCGTCAAGTACTTTAGCCACTGCTTCAGCACGACCCAAGAACACCTCCAAGAGCTTCTCTCTCTCTATAAGATCATTCTCCGTGTCTCTGTCTCTATACAGACGACCTCATAGCTATCTTATAGTTATTCTCCACGTTCCCGAAATCCTAGTCTCCAAGGCAACATGTATGGACATCTTCCATATCAATAAGTGCAACTTTCCTTTTCTTGGAATGCACTTATTCATCTTTCTTTAAGTCATAAACTTGCTCCTCAAGTTTATTCCTCTTTCCATATCTCCAAGATACTCTCTTGCTCTCCAAGTCTACACGACTCCAGCTCAGCACCTTGACTCCACATGGTCTTCACCACTCACTACGACGTCTGCTTCAGCAACTACGTCAGCGACTACTTCAGGGCAGACATCTTACATCTTCAATCACTTGGACCTAAGATAATATGTATATTTGTAAGTGAGAAAGTGATAGTCATTTTTATCATTGCCTAGTACTTCAATATATAAAATAGCCTCATACATCTGATGCAAAAATCTACTAGCAAAGCTTAGAGGTTAATAAAACCAATTAACGAGTGGTTTAGGGAATACATCATTGAGCAATGTCTATTATAGGATATCACAAAAGATATATCTAACCGCTAACATATAGTTTAGCATGTAATTTATCAAAAACACGTTACCTCCCAAATGTACGGCTATATATATGAGTTATCAGCCATGGTTTCTATAATGCACCTATCAATCTTTAAGGTGGAAAATGGAATCATGAACCACGTTTTAACAGTTCATAGGCAATACCTGACATTCTAGATCAGAGTCACGGGACTCCCCTGGATTCATGCAAAATATAACCGGATTTGATGGGTTTTTCCACCTATAGGTTCAAAAGCTTCAAGAATAGATTTGATTCTTTTGGATTTGTGATATGTGTTTATTCTTTCACCTATGAGTTCTTCACCTGTTGCGAACATGCACTGGGAAAGCTGCATCTCTTCCATCTACAAACAAAAGCAATCTAGTTGAGTAAATATAAATTTCGTTTCAAAAATATAAATAGATGCTAAAAACTGCATAAATCTTTCAAATGAATACTTACAATCTCATAAAATTTTATCACAACTATTTACAAAAATTTCAAAACTACGACCTTGTTTCTCTCTGAACTTTTTTCTTCTTAATTGAAAAGAAAAAAGACAAAGTGAGGGAGAAATGTAAATTTGATGGCAAACCCAAAATAAGTCTCGTTTCTCCAAAAATATCTTAGCAAGCTTGCTGAAGGATAAGAGAAGGTACCAACTCCTGACAACGTATCTAGCTGATATCTCCTAGGCTCATACATCGGTAGGGGTTAAATTGGTTTATTGAAAAAAGAACAGTTCGTGTTTCAAAAAAAAAGAAAAAAGAACAGTTCACCGTACGGTAAAGTGGTTGATACGTAATTATGATATTTCTCATGTATATGTGTCCAAATTTATATTTTAAGTTTTTATCACAGAAAAGATCTCAAAAACTAAAATGACAAAAATAGCATTTTGCATTTTGAAAATTTTAATTTTTTTTTATGTTTTTATTTTTTAAAATTTGAAATCCTATCCCCAAAATCCAACTCCTCAACTCTAAACTCTAAACCCAAAATTCTAAACCTTAAACCCTAAACCATAAACCTTAAACCTAAACCCCACCCCTTAACTCTAAACCCTAATGTCAAGATTAATTAACCCTAGGAGTATAAGCGTATATTTACTTCTTTTGATAAAACATTTAAGTCTACGTTGATCATTTTTATTTTTAAGGGTCTATCCTAAGAAATTTCTCAATTTAAAATGTTTATAAACTTAAAATACCTTTAATTTTAAAAGTAATAATTATAAAACTGACTCTATAATTTATTTTCACACATGTTGGTTCATTACCAGAGTTATTATTTTGATTACTTTCTTAGGAGTTTGTTTTATATTTTTGTGTATCACCATCTTTTTTTCCAGCTTGTGTATCACCATCTTAAATTTCTAATATATCACTCAACACGTATATTTTCTAAAATATTCCAATTTGTTTTGTGTGGAAATAATTTATTTAAAATCTCAGTAATAAAACTAAATTGTAGAGAATTTATATCTATTTATATATATATTCTAACTGACTGTATATTTCAAGAAGATTCTATTTATTATTTTACATAGTGATAAGTAACTGAATAATTTTTTTAAACCAAAATGCATGACTAAATTATTATTTAGTTCTTTACTATAACATCTACAAATGATAAGACTAAAATTTAATTAATTAAAGAATTTTTATTTTTGAATATTTTGAAAAGAAAAACTCATTCATTATCTACCTAATCGCATAAAAAATAGAAAATTTATCAAAAATTAAAAACTTCATCTAGAATATGAGGGCTCAAGAAAATACATACAAATTATCCCTTAAAAGTTGGCTATGTATATGTTTATTTTTAAGCGAAAATTGCCACAAATACCACATTCATATTACCACTTTTCATGTCTACACTAATCACTTTTACCATCACTTTTAATGGAGGATAGAAGACACTTATACCCCTAGGGTTAACTTATCTAGACTTAGAGCATGATTATTGGAGAGTTCTTAAGGTGGGGTTCTTATATTCCGCTAAGAACCCACCTTAAGAACCCCACAATAATCATGCTCTTAGGGTTTAGAGTTGAGTGGTGGAGTAGGGTTTTTAGAATATGAAATTTAGGATTTTAATAAATATATAAATAAATACTTAAAAATATTAAAAAAAATTAAAAAAATAGTTTCAAACATAATTTTCGATTTTCAAAAAGAAAACTAAAAAACACAATTTCAAAAAAAAATTATAAAAAAGTTCAAATTTGAAAAAGTATAATTCGAAAACATAAAAATAATTTTTTAGTTTTTTAAATTTTTTATTATTTAAATAATGATTTATTATATATATATATAGAGAATAATGGTATAAAAGTCGTTTGCCACTTAATGAAAATGGTATTTTTGAAAATGTTCATTTAGTGGTGGTAAAGATGAAAAGTGGTACTATGAAAATGACAAACATAAAATTTCCTCTATTTTTAATTAGATTGAGTTTTTTTTTTAAATCAAAGCTTCACTTTAACCTCGTAGTCAAACCAATGCTGGTCCAATCTATTTATATGCCCTAAGCAAAATTTTAAACTATGAATTTTTCTTATGTTTTTAATCTAATTTCTTAATAATATAAAAATAGAGATTTACAAAATTAGATTGATCAAGTTAGCTAAATAACAAAAAAAATAGATTTAACTTTGTAAATTTGACTGTAGCTATATATAACTGTTTATTACAAAAGATTTTCATTGTTTTTATTTTATTTTTACATAAATATTAAAATAAAATCATTAAATAAAAATATCAGAATAGTAAAATATATAATTCACTAAAAGAAAGAAGAATTTGTAAAGCTTTTTTCATTTTTAAAATACAGTTTATATATAGTTTATAAGCTTTAAAAATGGATATATTTTGATGATAATATTAATCAATAAATTTGTTGATAAAACTCATAAAAATAATAAAAATTACTATTATTACTATTAATTCTTGATATAAATCATGTTTAATTATAAATAATAATAAATTTAGTATGAAAGTTTTGATCAAAAATGCTCCTTCTCCTTCGTACTGGATGGCCTAAGTCGATTGCGCTCCGGACCGGCCCTGAGCCAAACAGAATTTAGTTGTTATAATCAACACTTGGAATCATATTAAATCATATTTATTCATAAATCTAATGTAAATCGTTTTGTACACATTTATCTTAAAATATCCCAATGAAAATTTATCTTGTTATCATATATATATATATATATATATATTAACGTAACTGAGACTTCAGCTAAGCTTTGAGTAACTAATTTTGAATTGAAGTATATCATTCGGTCTCTCTATTTGTATTTTCCTAAGTGCACCATGATTATACCATTTTGGTAATGAAAACCAAACTGAACCCTCGGAGACACACAAAACCCGTAGATTCTTTTTTAATCTTTCCATTACAAATTCTTCTTTAGTTTTTTTCTTTTTTTGACAAAGTACTTCTTTAGTTTTCTTCTTACATTGTAGTCAACTCTTATGTTTACTTCTTTTGATTTACTTCTTTTGTGGTGTTTAAGACCTTCCTTTCATGTTCAATGGTTGGAGTCAACCATAAACACAGATTAGTATACAGTTCGGCAACCACCTTAATTACTTATCCCCACCTTACGTTGTTGCTTCATTACTTAGTACAGAACTCTCATAATTAGCTATGTAAACAACCGGATCTCACATGAAGATTGCCAAATTACATTAGCCAGAGACCCATCATACTTGGATCTATTTGTACATTAGAATTAGAGCACTTATATAATCTACTTATATATCTTCACTTTGTGTCATTTTTAATGGTTATACCAAATACAACAAATCCTTGCCGTGACGGCCTGACAAAAGAAGCAAATTAATGAAAAAGAAGCAGAGATGGATCTGCAAATTTGAAGAATCAGTTCTATGAATTTCTTTTGCTATGTAATGCGCATGGGAGCCGAAATTCGCACTGTCGATTTACGTTTAAATTAGAAAACTAGGAAAACCCTAATTTTCTAGCGGTCCCGGATCTCTGCGAGAGCCAACGACAAGTGACCAAGTAGATGCGGAAATCATGAAGAGATACCAAACGAGTTTAGAGAAAACAGTAGATCTGATTCGAATCCGCGTAAGAGCGTTGCAATCATTACAAGAGATCATAAAAGCTTTGGCCGCAAAGGCTGTAGCGAGTTACCTAGTTCTAGCGGACTAAAAGCTCAAACCTAGTTGAGTCGCAGCTCGATAACAAAAGACGAAAAAGATACAGAAAAGGTTTTTGATTGATTTCAGACTGAACCTTGTTAAAGGCTGCCTACTGTTGGATAATTCCAATTAACTTGAGGAGCAAGTTAACTCATTAAAGTGAAGTTTGTTGGGTTAAGGAAAAAGGAAAACATATCGAGCTTAGGAATGTTTCCATATTATTATTAGAAAAAGATGTAGCTTCGCCCTTAGGAAAAGATGTAGCTTCTTCCTATATAAAGAGTTTTCATGGAGAGATGTTCCATCAAGAGAAACACATTGAAAGGTTTAGTTTTGAGAGAGTTTCTAAATCTAATAAGAAGAGAAGTTCTTATAATCTTTGTGTTTGTGCAACTTTAATTGGTATCAGAGCTCCAGGTTTCGAAGGTCGTTTACAAGAGGAGTTGTAACTTCGATCAAAACATGGGAGACGATTCTCAAGCACGTGATAAAGGTCTTGAGATTAAGAAGGACATACGATGTCCGATGCTAACATCGACCAATTACACCGTATGGTCGATGCGAATGAAAGTGATGCTTCGTTTATACGAAGTTTGGGATACGATTGATCCAGGGAGTAACGATGCAAAGAAGAACAATATGGCGATTGCTCTAATCTTTCAATCAGTCCCGGAGGCGCTAATACTTCAGATTGGAGAACATGATACATCGAAGAAGATTTGGGAAGCTATCAAATCCCGTAACCTAGGTGCTGATCACGTGAGAGAAGCAAGGTTACAAACTTTGATGTTTGAGTTCGACAAACTGAAGATGACAGACACATACATGGTGGATGACTACGCAGGAAAACTTTCAGGCTTAGCATCGAGAGAAGATGCGTTAGGAGAGATAATGGAAGCATCAAAGCTGGTAAAGAAGTTTCTGAAGGGACTTCCAAGAACGAAGTTCATTCACATCGTAGCTTCGTTAGAACAAGTGTTGGATCTAAATTCAACGGGATTCGAAGACATTGTTGGGAGATTGAAGGCTTTCGAAGAACGCATCAAAGAAGAAACCCAAGATGAAGATCAATCGAAGCTAATGTTTGTAAAGAAAGATGCATAAGGTCGTGGAAGCCATAGCAACTCGCGAGGAAGAGGCAGATGTAGAGGTTATGGTGGATGAGGAAGAGGACAAGGACTTCTGATGGTCATAACAAAGGAGGAGAAGCTTCAGACAAGACCAAGAAGGACTACTCTAAGGTTAGATGTTGGCGATGCGACAAGATGGGGCACTTCGTGTCACATTTTCCTACACGACCAAGAGAAGAAGCTAACCTAACGGAAACACAAGAAGCAGATGCATTATATATGCATGAAGTAGTATTCCTCAACGAAGAGAGAGTGTTTCCTAAGAGGTTTGATGAATGCGATGGAAATACGAGTATATGGTACCTTGACAATGGTGCAAGTAACCATATGACAGGCAAGAGAGAGTTCTTCTCGAACCTAGATGAGAGCATCAAAGGCAAAGTCAAATTCGGTGATGGATCAAACGTCGAGATTGTTGGGAAAGGTTCGATCACGTTCATCGTAAAAACAGGGGAGAGAAGAGCACTCAAAGATATCTACTACATCCCAAGTCTTAAACACAATATCATAAGTCTTGGACAAGCAACCGAGATGGGTTGTGAGGTTAATATGAAAGAAGACTTACTGATGCTGAAAGATCCCCGTGGAAGGCTATTAGTACAAGTCGCAAGGCAACCAAACCGATTGTACAAGACGCCAATGGAGGTTGAATATCCGAAGTGTCTTCAAATACAAGAAACTGATGTTACATGGACGTGGCATGCACGACTAGGACATGTGAACTTTGGAGTCATGAAGAATATGGTAGACAAGGAGATGGTAGTAGGGATGCCTCAGGTGATACACGAGAAAGATGTGTGCAGCGCCTGCTTAGTTGGGAAGCAAACTCGGAAGTCTTTCCCGCCTAAAGCAAAGTATCGAGCATCACACGCATTGGAGTTGGTACATGGTGACTTGTGCGGTCCGATATCACATCAACACCAGCAAAAAATAGATATGTATTTGTCTTAATTGATGATTACTCAAGATATATGTGGACGATGCTGCTAAGTTAGAAGAGTAAAGCGTTCAATCGGTTCAAAAAGTTCAAGGAGCACGTGGAGAATCAAACGAAGCTACAACTCAAGAATTTTCGCACCGATAGAGGAGGAGAGTTCACATCCTCTGAGTTCGTTCATTTTTGTGAAGAAAACGGTGTAACTAGACATCTCACCGCATCGTATACACTATCAACAAACGTGGACGAAGAACCAGGATCATTCAAGCTTCCTCATATTGATGTTACAGAAGAAGGAGATGGTGATGAGCATCAAGATCACCAACACCACGAAGTAGCAGAGAACAACGATGCAAACCAAGACCAGCATGTAACATCAAGATATGGCTGTAACATCAGAAAACCAAAGCGGTTCGATGATTACATCCTACTTGCTGAATTTTAAGGTGGCAGACTCTTGCTCACCATCCATGGTAAACCAAAAAGTTACATCGAAGCTGCAGTGATACAAGCTTGGATTGATGCAATGAAGGCAGAGATCGAATCTATCATCAAAAATAAGACCTAGAAGCTCGTCAAGAAGCCGACATGTGTGAAACCGATAGGTTTGAAGTGTATCTATAAGATCAAGAGGAATGCAGATGGAACGGTGATCAAATACAAAGCAAGGCTAGTTGCAAAAGGCTACGTGCAACAACAAGGCATAGACTTCGACGAAGTATTTGCACCAGTTGCTCTAAGAGCTTGGAACATCAAACTCGACCGTGTTCTCAAGGAGATGGATTTCACGAAGTGCACCAAGGAACCTGCGGTATATCAAAAAAGAAACAGAAGGGGGAGCTTCTGATCGTAGCTATATACATCGATGACTTCTTTGTAACAGGGACTTCGCTCAATGTTATCAAGCAATTTAAAGATGATATGTCAAGAAGATTTGAGATGTCAGACCTCGAGATGCTTACATACTATCTTGGTATAGAAGTAACGCAAGGAGCTGATGGCATTCACATCAAACAAGAAGGATACGCGCAAGGTACACTTGTCAAGACGAAGATGAAGTCATGTAACTATACTCACGTTCTGATGCACAGAAGTTTGAAAGTATCAAAGGCAGAGGAGGAGCCTGAGATTGATGCAACATCGTATCGAAGCACCATAGGATGCTTAAGAGAGAGTCATAGTGAAGCAGTGAAGCATCTATACTCACGTTCTGATGCAACATCGTATCGAAGAAATGCGATGCACCTATTAACGGTCTATGGAAGTTCATCGGAGTTTAGAAGATCAACATACCCGAGATTCGAGTTGAAATTAAGGGGGAGAATGTTGGATAATTCCAATTAACTTGAGGAGCAAGTTAACTCATTAAAGTGAAGTTTGATGGGTTAAGGAAAAAGGAAAACATATCGAGCTTAAGAATGTTTCCATATTATTATTAGGAAAAGATGTAGCTTTGCCCTTAGGAAAAGATGTAGCTTCTTCCTATATAAAGAGTTCTCATGGAGAGAAGTTTCATCAAGAGAAACACATTGAAAGGTTTAGTTTTGAGAGAGTTTCTAAATCTAATAAGAAGAGAAGTTCTTATAATCTTTGTGTTTGTGCAACTTTACCTACGTTACCCCTTTCGAGGATCAAGCCGAACGTAGTTCAATTGATAGAGCTGGACAAGAGATCGAACTGCCTGGGCGAGTTCGTCTAGTAATTGAGTGCCAGTCATAGAAACCGAACTTATCGAGAATAAAGCCTAAAGTTTCTAAGTGCAGAGAATTCTGAGTCTAAAAAGTTCTCCCTGGTGCCTCTCGCCTAGGACTCCTTATATACTTGCTCCTAGGTTGGTTTACGTTTTTCCCCTTCTGCCCTTAAGCCATCATAGCTTAAAAATGGAGATATTCCGTTTTTCCCGATCTTTGTGATTATCTTCGGAAACTTCACATTTATCTGCGGAAACTTGACATTTATCTTACCTTACGAACCAGGCATAAACCGTCATACGGCTTATGGGCTTTTGGTTAAGAAATTGTAAGTGGGCTTCGAGCTTTGTCTTAGGTCTCTTTGGGCCTTCTTTGGCTCGAAACGTTTATTACGGTTTCTTCGATAAACGCAAACTTCCGGCGGTTTTTATCGTAAAGTTTGATTGATGACTTCGCATGACGGGAAACATAGAATGATTTAGCCACGGTCTACGAGAGATAGCATTTAAAGAGTAGACAAGAATGCATGGAGAGCCCGATCGCTACGTAACGACCAAGCCGTGTACGTGCTCGGTCGATACGTAGCGACCGAGCTTGGCTTGTCCGTGGTCCGATTGCCTTACTCGAGCTTGCCCGTGGTCGGTTTGATTACGTGTCCATTCCCTTGAACAATCGGTATTTGGTTCGATTTGAGATTTGAACAAGATTTTACCGCGAGGCTCTTCGTAAAGAATATTTTTATGAAGTATAACTTTCGTGAAAAATGTTAATGCCGATTTTTACGGAGATTTGGATGTTAACTTCGCCGTGACCATTTTTGACCCCAACAGTTAGCCCCCCAGCCCGTTAGAATCGTGGATCGTTGATGAGATTCTAGCGTGCGGTTAGGCGAGTTAGGCAAGATTGGCATGTTGGACGAAGTTCGTATCTGAAGATTTGAAGACAAACATTGATGAAGAAAAACTTATGCATATAAAGAAAAGTTTTTTTTTATTGGGGCTGCGCCTTATGATGGCTGCCTACATACCCTTGTCGAAGGGATCAAGCCTTTCGTAGTTCGTCTTGGAGTTAAGATGCTTACGATCTGTTTTCCAATGAGACATTTACGGTTTAGTTATGTGTCATGTAGAGATTATCAGGCATGTTGCTGTTGATGGCATTTTATATCGAACCTTTGTCGGCTTTGAAACTACCTTTGTTGGCTGTTTGCTTTGGCCAAGTGCGGCCGTATTTATGCTTTCGGGACTGAAAGCGCGCGGCTTCGAATCCCAGCCGCTTTGCGACTTTTTTTTTTTTTATAATAAATTGTGTTTCGCGTTTTAAGAACATGTTTGTATTCGTTCGATTGAAGAAGGAAGAGTATGAGTTGTCATCTCATATCTAACTCTTTGTAGATCGTTATATTCACTGTTCGTTTTAGATGAGAACGTACGAAAATTTTGCTTTTCGGAATTTCATGAACATTGGAATACAAGCGAAGAGACATATTTTGGATCTCGTATCTTTTGATATCATGCCTAGAGATGTTAGAGACCAATGCGATGGGTTTAGGGCAAGACCTAGGCTTACTTCTGGTTTTAGGGGGTTCGATGACTAATTCGGCTTACGTATCCCGTTACAGTTTCAACCTGATTCCATACCGATTTAAAGTCCGCGATAGGTTCTCGGCTTATACGACTTGTATGGTTGGAACCGAGCATCCCTCCAAGGACAATTTCTAAGTCTCCTGGAGGTGCTGACCAAAATTTTGGATTTCTTTTCTAGCGCTATTACCCTTGTGTCGGGTGTATGAGAGCTATCTCTACGAGATGGCTAAGTCTGTTTAGGACTGTTAAGAGTTTGTTGTGATCAGCAACAAACTCATTGGTAGACATTACCGTTTTTGAATCTTCGCGAAGGATACGTATTTTAAGAGGGTGTTAGTGCGTATGATTGTTTGGTCCTCCAAGATGGTGTTTTTATCGAGGAAGGTATTTTTGTCAAAAAATGTTTCTTCAAGCGTCTGCGACGTCTCGCAATGCTGAAGATTGGTTTCTTTTTCGTATGCCGCGTTTCTTGCTCGAAATGTTCGCGGGCTTGAACATGTTATGCGGTTTTGCAAGGGTTTAGTCTTAACCCTGCGTTTGAGAAACATTTTGGTTTGTCTATAGATGTTAGCAGCCAAAATTGGTGTTCCTGTTTGGATTTGATTTGCGATCGAGGAGTTAGGACCGAGGGGTCGCGTAAATATGTCCCTGGAAAGAGGCATCCTCCTATATTGTGCTTTGTGAGGTGTTGGCCTTCTGAGATTTCTTTCGTGTATATTTGAGGATGTTTCGTATAAGCTCTAGGAGCTCTGTTACGATTTTTCCTTACATGCCGCATTTTACAAGTAAAACACATCGGGCTATAAAGTTATCGGTGGAACGTATTGAACTTGGTTGATTGTCGACAAGTTTAAGTTTTTCGTTAACCGTTTGGTAGTTAGGACTGAGTTTTGTTACGAAGAATTGATCATATGATTTCCGACTATGGGTTATACGATAATTATTTTCTCTATAGTCACATGAATTTTTTAGACAAATCGCGGATAGTTGTTTAGCCATTAAGTGATGGAGCGATGGTTTCTGAAATACTTTGGCTTGGCGTGAAGGATGTGTTCACTCAGATAGCCAAGGACGTTGTAGGTCTGGCATTAGACTGTAGTCCTTAAGTTCATGTTAGTTTACGATTGTCTTTAAAGGGGATGCCGAATTCTGGTTCGGATTTTTACTGGAAGGCGTAATTGACCGAGGGCCAAAAAGCGGTTGTCGAGATTGATAGGCAAAGTTTGCCGGGGTTATCCGTGTTAATATGGCCGATAGTCATAGAAAACGATTCTCCGCTCCAGGTTTCAGTTATACGATGAATCTTTCGTATAATGTTACCTATAGTCTTATGAAAGTCGATTCGTTTTTGTCCGAAGAAGACGAAGCCCAAGAGGTTTGCTACATAACCAGTGTGGAGTCAGCGGCGGGATGACTGCCTTCTAGGATGTGACCGAGAGATAAGAAAGGCAATAGCCAGTGAGCAGCATGGAGGTTTGTCTTTGCTATACAAAACATACTTCTTCATAAAACATGTTATGTTAACTTTAGAAAGTTTCTTCGTAAGACTTGGTCTGATTGTACGAAGGATTTTTCGCGTAAGTAATGGGGACCGGTTTTACGAAGGTTGTAAATCGGTGATATGTATACATATGTCAAAGTAGCATTGTTTCTGCGGGTTTTACGAGAAACATTTCTGATGTGATTTCGATCTAAGGTGAAAGTTGCTTGGAGTTACTCATGGAGTGTTACCGAAGATTATTTCATTACGATCTAGTCGCAGAACGTTTTTCATAGGTTTTTTGAGAGGATTCTCATGACACATTCGTTTCTGGAACGAATTGGTCAACAAGAGGTAGATCTAGCCAACAATTGGGAAGAAAGTGTTCCCTTTAATGTGCTCGATGCTAAATTTGTCCTCGAGTTTGCTTCGTCGCCAACGTTTTCGATGCTTTTCTGTGACTCACTTGGTTCAACTGAAACTGAAAGAAATGCTTTGGTGCTTGAAGATTTCTCGTAGAAATTTTTATACGAAACTGGCTTTATAAAGCCGGAAAGGGCTTCAAGACTTTGGCTAATTGTCGAGTTTCTGTTTGATATTGGTACAGGTTTTCTATACGCATGATTGCGACAAGAAATGTTGAATAGTCTTTGAGATTATGTTCATGATCGTCTGGATATGTTGCTAGCATTTAGACAAATTTTAGATTGTCGTTTGCCTACTTGGGACGATTTGCTTTGATGAAAGCGTTTTCTTGACGATTTGCAAAAGTTTTTGAAGTTTGGAAGTATACGAGTATAGTATACGTATCTACTCCCTTTTTTTTACGAAAGAAAACAGTTAAACCGATACTTTGAAGGGTTGTGTACGTTTCTTCTTCCGAGGTTTGGAATGATCGATAATCCGGGACGATTTAAAGACCACACTGGGACTGTGATTTGGTTGTTTCCAGGTTGACGACTTGGAATATGTCGGTTTTAAGAAAATCGCTAGAAACGAATCTGTTTTAAGACGACGATCTTGTCTTTAGTTTTTTCTCTCTTTAGGAAGCGAGCTCGATATGTGTGGCGATCGTTTCTCGATTTTTGGAGAGTTTAGATCGGTTTGCAAGATCTGGCTGAACAGTTATGGAACGATATGTGGAGACAGGAAAAATCGCCTAAGATTTAGTTCGCTAGACTATCCACCTAGGTTTTCAATTCCCTAAACTTCTATGGCAGTTTCAAAAGCGTTTTATTGCTTAGTCCATTCCTACAAAAATTCCAAGTTTGATCTTGAAAAAAGTCGGACATACCTTACTGTTCTCGGAGATGCAGTTTTGTCTCTTCTCAGTTCTGCTTGCTTATTTCCCCTTCCTCTTCTCGTGTATGTTCGCCATTTTCGACATTGGTGTTTGTCCTTTGAAACTTGACATTTATCTTCGGAACTTGACTGTTATCTTCTCCTTATATACGACGACAACTTTTATAAAAAGGTTCAACGTACTCGTATAGTTGAGGCGGCTAAGGTGTTAAGTTAACTGTTGCCGTTTTATACGATTAATCTGAATCCATGCAACAAGTCTTTGCGGTTTATTTTTTATCGTAAAGTTTCAATGGTAACATCAATCGAGACGAAACAAGAGACGTTTCAATCAAGATTTGAAGGAGAACAAAAGAAGAAGGTAAGGGCGAGTGGGAGCAAGCGAAGGAGTTTAGACGAGTCTTACTTGTTTTCGTCATAAAATCTCAACGGAAACTCCGATTGAGACGAAACGAAAAGCATTTCAATCGGGATTCAAAAGAAAACGGAAAGGAGGACCTTTCTGAGGCCTGACAGGTCGCTACGTAGTGAGTAGAAGCAAACCAAGAAGAGTCCTACTTGTTTTCGTCGTAAAATCTCAACGGAAACTCTGATTGAGACGAAAGGCGTTTCGATGAGGATTCAAAAGAGAACGCAAAGGAGGACCTTTCTGAGGCCTTACAGGTCGCTAGGTAGCGACCGAGCTGTGTGCGTGCTCAGTTGCTACATAGCGACCGAGCCGTGTGCGTGCTCGGTCGCTACGTAGCAACCGAGCTTGGCTAGAGCTCGGTCGCTACGTAGCAACCGAGCTTGGCTAGAGCTCGGTCGCTACGTAGCGACTGAGCTGTGTGCGTGCTCAGTCACTACGTAGCGACCGAGCCGTGTGCGTGCTCGGTCGCTACGGAGCGACCGAGCTGTGTAATCGATTTGCTGCGCTTCCTTTTTCCGCGATTAACCTAGGGGTTTTCTGTGGTTTTTGGGAGAACAAGTTTTACTTTTCCGAAAAGTTTTCGGAAAACGTGTTTTAGTAAAACCCTTACGCATTGAGACTTCTTTAGCTCGGTAATGAGCCAAACTTACGGGGTTTGATAAAATTTATCGTTTCCCTTTATGTTTAGACAGAGAAATCGCGAGCTCGTTTCGTAGCACTTCCTGTGGCGAAAAGTCGCGGCTAGGTTTTCGATTTTTTTTCAGGCACTGTGGCGTTTGCGTAAGCGTTGGCCTTAGGCGCAGTGGCGGCTGGGGTTTTCTTACCAGCGTTGTTGCGAACTGCGATTTTGTCTTTCGTATTTCCAGACATTGTTTTGATCAAGCGTTTTACGGCTATGAGATAGAGTAATCCGCACCCACCCTCCTTCTAGCGCCAAACTGTGGGAACCGAAATTCGCACTGTCGATTTACGTTTAAATTAGGAAACTAGGAAAATCCTAATTTCCCAGAGGTCCCGGATCTCTGCGAGAGCCAACGACAAGTGACCAAGTAGATGCGGAAATCATGAAGAAATAACAAACGAGTTTAGAGAAAACAATAGATCTTATTTCGAATCCGCGTAAGAGCGTTGCGATCATTACAAGAGATCATAAAAGCTTTGGCCGCAAAGGCTGTCAGCGAGTTACCTAGTTCTAGCGGCCTAAAAGCTCAAACCTAGTTGAGTCGCAGCTCGATAACAAAAGACGAAAAAGATACAGAAAAGGTTTTTGATTGATTTCGGACTGAACCTTGTTAAAGGCAGCCTACGTAACACTTTCGAGGATCAAGCCGGACGTATTTCAATTGATAGAGCTGGACAAGAGATCGAACTGCCTGGGCGAGTTCGTCTAGTAATTGAGTGCCAGTCATAGAAACCGAACTTGTCGAGAATAAAGCCTAAAGTTTCTAAGTGCAGAGAATTCTGAGTCTAAAAATTCTCCCTGGTGCCTCTCGCCTAGGACTCCTTATATACTTGCTCATAGGTCGGTTTACGCTTTTACCCTTTGTGGGAACCGAAATTCGCACTGTCGATTTCCGTTTAAATAAGGAAACTAGGAAAACCCTAATTTCCCAGAGGACTCGGATATCTGCTAATTACACTACAAGAAAACACATGCTTAACTATGAAAATTAACGAGGAAAAACAATCCACGTAAATTTGCGTCGAGTTTACGACGAATTTACGTGAAAAACTAAAGTCATCGTTATTTCCTCGTAACGTAACGACAAAACTGTTTCGTCGTAAAGTGGATGTAATTTTACGAGTATTTTACGAGAAAAACTATTTCCTCGTAAATACGATGTAAACTTTGCGTGGTATTTACGAGATAATAGTTTACGTGTATTTAGCGAGGAAATTTTTGAATCCACCAACTTTATAGGTGTTACACGTTTTTTTTGCCCACCTAATTAATTTTCGTCGTAAATTCATAGCAAAATTACAACTACCAGATTCGAATTTTCCTATAAATATGGATGTTTGAACATCATTTTAAACACACCAACAACAAAAAACATGAAAGAAAAAAAATGGCTGGCTCCGGGACTATTTACGAGTTGCGGAAGTGGATGTATATGCATAGAGATGCTAACGGGAGAGTGACGAAAGAATACCTTGCGGGTCTGGAGACATTTATGCATCAAGCAGATTAAACACCGCTCGCCCAACAAAGTGGTAAGATGTTTTGTCCTTGTCGGAAATGCAACAATTCGAAACAGGCAAATCGTGAAAATGTTTGGAAGCATTTAATAAATAGAGGTTTCACGGCAAATTACTATATCTGGTTTCAACATGGAGAAGGTTTTAATTATGATCAGAATGAAGCAAGTAGTAGTAATAGCAATTTTCAGGAAAAAGAACCGGTTGATCATCATTTGCATAATGAACATAGTTACCATCAGGAGGAGATGGTAGATTATGATAGGGTTCATGATATGGTAGCTGATGCATTTGTAGCTCATGATGAAGATGAAGAACCTAATATAGATGCAAAAAAGTTTTACGAAATGTTAAACGCGGCGAATCAACCACTTTACAGTGGTTGTAGAGAAGGTCTCTCTAAATTGTCGTTAGCTGCTAGAATGATGAATATTAAAACTGATCACAATCTACCTGAAAGTTGCATGAACGAATGGGCGGACTTGTTTAAAGAGTACTTGCCGGAAGACAATGTGTCTGCTGATTCTTATTATGAGATTCAGAAACTGGTTTATAGTCTTGGGTTGCCTTCGGAGATGATAGATGTTTGCATCGACAACTGCATGATCTATTGGGGAGATGATGAGAAGCTAGAAGAATGTCGATTCTGCAAGAAGCCACGATTCAAGCCGCAAGGACGGGGACGTAATAGGGTACCGTACCAAAGGATGTGGTACCTACCAATTACAGATAGATTGAAAAGATTGTATCATTTAGTCCGTTCGGAATGTCAGGGAGACAATATTCATTGTGGCCAGTCTTTCTTACTCCATACAACCTGCCACCGGAGATGTGCATGCAACGGGAGTTACTATTCTTGACCATATTAATACCTGGTCCGAACCATCCAAAAAGGTCCCTGGATGTTTTCCTACAACCACTGATAAAAGAGTTGAAGGATTTGTGGTCAACAGGGGTGAGGACGTATGACTGTTCAACGAAGACGAATTTTACGATGCGAGCGATGCTTTTGTGGACCATAAGTGATTTTCCTGCCTATGGGATGTTGTCTGGATGGACTACACATGGGAGATTAGCTTGTCCATATTGTAATGGAACGACAGATGCGTTTCAACTGAAGAATGGTAGGAAGACAAGTTGGTTTGATTGTCACCGTCGATTTTTTCCCATTGGCCATCCTTACCGAAGAAACAAGAATTTGTTTAGGCACAAAAGGGTTGTGAGAGACACTCCTCCTCCATATCTAACTGGAGAACAAATTGAAGCGCAAATCGACTACTACGGAGCTAACGAAACAGTTCGTTGGGGTGGTAATTGGCATGTCCCTCGTAATATGCCAGATTCTTACGGTGTTCATCACAACTGGCACAAGAAGAGTATATTTTGGGAGTTGCCATATTGGAAGGATCTTCTTCTGCGCCACAACCTCGATGTGATGCATATAGAGAAGAATTTCTTTGAGAACATCATGAATACAATATTGAATGTCCCAGGGAAGACAAAAGACAACATAAAATCGAGGTTGGACTTGCCGGATATTTGCTCAAGAAGCGAGTTACATATTAAAAGCAATGGACAAGTTCCCGTTCCGATATTCAGATTATCTTCAGAAAAAAAGTCGGTGTTGTTCAACTGGGTGGCATCAGAAGTGAAGTTCCCCGATGGGTATGTTTCGAATCTCTCTAGATGTGTTGAAAAGGGTCAAAAGTTCTCCGGGATGAAGAGTCATGATTGTCATGTATTTATGCAACGACTACTGCCCTTTGCATTTGCGGAGCTACTTCCAACAAACGTACATGAAGCACTTGCAGGTACGTAGTGTATTATATCACAATAATTTACAAAATAATATATGACTAACAATGTGTTTAATTTTTTTTTGAATATAAAAGGCATTGGAGCATTTTTCAGGGATCTGAGCACACGCACTCTTAAAGAAGAAGTTGTGGAACAGCTTCAGGAGAACATTCCCATCTTATTGTGCAACTTGGAGAAGATATTTCCTCCCGGATTTTTTGACGTCATGGAGCATCTAGCTGTCCACCTCCCATATGAGGCATTGCTTCGTGGACCTGTACATTACGGATGGATGTATCAGTATGAGCGAGCCATGAAATATTTGAAGGGAAAAGCAAAGAACCTCGCCAAAGTTGAAGGTTCTATAATTGCTGGAAGTTTGACGGAAGAAGTTTCTCACTTCACATCGTACTACTTTGCGTCAAAAGTACGTACACGGAGAAGAGCTCCAAGAAGATATGATGATGGTGGTGTTGCGCCAACATATGCAGTTGCTGGTGTTCCAGACATCTTTAGCCAGATTGGGCGACTCGGTGGGAAGTCTAAAGAGGTTTGGTGGTCGAGTGAACAAGACGCTCATAGTGCACACACCTATATTCTACTCAATTGCGAAGATCCATTGATTCGTTATTTTGAAAGGTAACATATATTGACACTTCGAAACACATATAAGTATAATTAATTGTATAATTGCGAGAGATTCATTCCTATAAAATGTGATTTTACAGCCTATTTGTTTCTCAAGTCGAAGAAACATTTCCTGGTATATCCACAAGTGACGTAGACAAAAGGAAAGATCAACACTTCATTAAGTGGTTGCGGAATCAGGTATTAACTAAAAAAATTTTCATACATTATCTGTATTTCATTAACATTCTCTTTATTTTTGCAGGTTGATTATGACGACGACGATGCAGATTATCCTAAGTGGTTACACGAAGTAATTCAATCTCCACTTGTAAAGGTCACCACATCACAGATGTATTTCACACGAGGCTATACTTTTCATACATATGACTATGGTAGACAACGGGCGACCAGTAACTATGGAATATGTGTGAAAGGGGAAACAGATTTCTACGGGATCTTGACGGAGATTATTGAAGTCGAATTTCCAGGGATACTGAAGCTGAAATGCGTCCTCTTCAAATGTGAATGGTTCGACCCCGTCGTCAACAGAGGTGTTCGGTCTAACAAATTCGGTGTAGTTGATGTCAACGGTGGACGAAGGTACAACAAATTCGAGCCTTTCATCTTAGCTTCACAAGCAGACCAAGTTAGCTTCCTTCCATACCCTCGGATGAGAGATTCAGGTATAAATTGGTTAGCAGTAATCAAAGTTACACCTCGAGGACGAATCATCAGTGGAGAAGAACCACCATTGCAAGAAGAACAGATAAATGAAGTTGAGGAACCTGAACAAGAAATTGATGATATCCTTCTCATTGATCCGCATAATCACGAGTACGAAGATCTTACCGATGATGCCACAGACGAAGCTGTTGAAGACGAGTTTAATGAAAATGATGATGTTTCTAGTGATGACGAGAATGTCGATGTATCCGATTGATGTATTTGTTTTATGAATAAGATGAGGGAGTTTGTTTTATGAATAAGATAATGTGGGGTTTGTTTTATGAATAAGGTAATGTGGGAGTTTGTTTTATGAATAAGCAAATGTGGGAATTGTGGTTTGGAATGGAAATAAAGATGGGGTTTGAAATATATGAAGTAGAAAATAAGGAATATGGGGTTTGGGGTTTCGGGTTTCGGGTTTTGGATTCTAGGGATTTAAACATAACACTCGTTAATTCCACGTAAGCTTAAATCGTCGTAAAGTCCTCGTATTCCAACGAGTAAATAACGACGAAGGACTCGTTAATTCCACGTAGGACTAAATCGTCGTAAATACCACGTAGGATGAATTCGTCGTAAAAACCACGTAGGATGAAATCGTCGTAAATATAACGTAATACAACGAGGAAATAACGACGAAACCTAAAAATAAATATGGGGTTTGGAATATATGAAGTAGAAAATAAGGAATATGGGTTTGGGGTTTGGGGTTTCGGGTTTCGGGTTTCGGGTTTGGGGTTTGGGGTTTCGGGTTTTGGGGTTCCGGGTTTTGGATTTCGGGTTTCGGGTTTCGGGTTTCGGGTTTTTGGTTTCGGGTTTGGGGTTTCGGGTTTAGGTGTTCGGGGTTTGGGGTTTCGGGTTTTGGATTTCGGGTTTCGGGTTTCGGGTTTCGGGTTTCGGGTTTCGGGTTCTAGGGATTTAACCATAACACTCGTTAAAAATAACGACGAAACTTAAAATTAAATATGGGGTTTGGAATATATGAAGTAGAAAATTAAAGATTGGGGTTTGGGTTTCGGGTTTCGGGTTTGGGGGTTGGGGTTTCGGGTTTCGGGTTTGGGGTTTCGGGTTTCGGGTTTGGGTTTCGGGTTTCGGGTTTCGGGTTTCGGATTCTAGGGATTTAAACATAACACTCGTTAATTCCACGTAAGCACAAATCGTCGTAAAGTCCTCGTAGGATGAAATCGTCGTAACTACCACGTAAAATGATTTAAACAAAACACTCGTTAATTCCACGTAAGCAGAAATCGTCGTAAAGACCACGTAAACGGATTTATACATAAACCCGTTAATTCCACGTAAGTACAAATCGTCGTAAATATCTCGTAGTGTACAAACTTGAAAAAAAAGGAAAAGGAGGGAAATACCAGATTAACATGTGGCAAGACTTCCAGCAATTATAATACGTAAGTCTCGCCCACATGAATTCTAATATCTTCTCTTTTTCCTATTTTTTTCAAATATTTATAATTTGAATAGGATTTTTTTGAGGATTGTGATTTGAGATAAGGTGTGATTTGGGAGTTTGTGTGTGGTTTGAGAGTGAGAGTTGTGGGTATATTTATAGGAAAGCAAGCCTCGTTAATTCCTCGTAAGGTAAATCGTCGTTAATACCTCGTATAAAAAAACACGGGCCTTTGTGATTCCTCGCAATTTCCTCGTAAAAAAAAAGACGGGCCTTTGTAACTGCTCGCTATTTCGTCGTAAACTTACGAGGAATTTGCGACGATATGTAATCTTATATATACACCCGAGCGCTCACTCTTTCTTTCCTCTCTACTTCCTCTCTACTTCCTCTCCATTTCGTAGCAATGGTTAGCCTCTCTGATTCCTCTCTAATTTGGTTAGTTTATGATAGATTAGGTGGTTAGTATAGGGAATTTAGATAGGTTTGCGGATTTTATGTTGTTTAGTGTTGATTATGTGGATAATGTTGGGAAATATATTGTTGATGTTAATTTTAAAAATTTCATTTTTTTTCCAGGTTCGAAAAGGAAGACTTACTGCCCATTACAGAGAGATCTTCGGTGAGCCGGGTAGTCGTTTAGACCCGGCCTCTTCTTCCGCTCCCAGTTCTTCGGGCCAGGAGACTGTCCCCGAGACTCAGTACACTCAGAGAGTCTCTGGGTCTACTTCTTCTACTGCACCATCGGCTCCTCATGTGCCTCCTCCGATGCCTCCTCCTGTGCCTCCTCCGATGGCACCTCCGATGGCCGCCGATATTCATCCTGATTTGATGGTGCCTCCGAGTGCTCCTTACTCGCAGTACACTGTAGAGGACATTCTCAGTCTGCCAGGCAGAGAAGGTTTACCAGTCATCGACCCAGACCGACCGGACGGAACTTTGTGGTATGTTGCATTAATTTTTTTTTAATTCGTTTAAATTTCTTTTATAACATTAAAAAATAATTTATATTTTAAATTTGTATTTTCCAGGTGGGGGGTTGACGGATGTCTTGCATCGGACGTAACCGACACGATCAAGGGTTACTTCTCCATGCCACATCCAAACTGGAGTAAGACGCCTCACTACGTCAGAAAGACGTGGTTCAAAATTTACGCTGTAAGTTTCTATTAATTAATTATATATACTTTAATTTTTTCATGATTTATATATATACTTTCTAAAAAACTAATTGTTAATTTATTTTTCCAACAGCAAAAATATACTTGGGCCTTGGGGATCACTGAGAGGGTGAGGAAGAAGTTTAACGCGAAGGCGAAAGTTCGCTTGTTGGACACGGTCTCCAACTGGAAGGGTGACTGGATCGTGAAGGGGTATGAGCGTGGCAAACCCGCTGAGCTCACCACGGATGTGTGGGATGGCCTCATCCGTTATTGGCGCCTTCCTGATTCCATTAGAATCGCCCAGGCTTGCTCTAACTCCCGTAACACGGTCGATGAGCACGGGAACGGGCCGATGCTTCACACTACGGGCCAAAAACCCCACGCCGGTGTCCGTTTGGAAATGGTAATTAAATATTTTATTAAATAATTTTTTTAATATATATATTAATTTATTCTAACTTTCTTAACTGTTTTTTAGGCCAAAGAGACGGGACATCTCCCTTCTCTTATGGAACTTTACGAGAGGACCCACAAGAACAAGGCGGGCGTATTTGTAGATGGCAAGTCCGAGCAAATCTACAACGACGTAGTTGCTCGGGTTGAAGACCGCCAGACTCAGCTGACCCAGCAGTCTACCGACGGATTACCCGTCACCTTATCCACACTTGACGTGGATAAGATTTACGAGGAGGTAAATTTTCAAAAAAATTAATTTTTTATTATTCATTTAATTTAACTTTAAATTTTTACTTACAATATTTATTTTTTGTTTTTAAGGTTGTCCCTAAAAAAAAGGGACGGACGTTGGGTATTGGTTCCGTCAACGATGTTCCGAGAGCGACATCGTCTTATGGTCAGCGACGGGATGATGAAGTCACTGAGCTGCGTAGAGAGTCCGCTCAGCTGCGTAACGAGTTGACCGCGACAAAATCTCGTATGGGTGGAGTCGAGGGTTTCTTGGACGTTATTGCGGCCACAAATCCGGAATGGGAGTCCATGTTGAGGAACATGCGACAACAACATCCCATTCAAGGCGAGTCATCCGACGTACATAACGAGGCGGATGTTACGAGGAGGAGTGATGAATTCTACCGGGCGATGAACGACCCTTAGTTTTTTTTTTCGTTGTTGTATTATATAAATTCAAAACTTATTTATATATAAAATATTTTCATTTTGATTTATTTTTATTTTAAATTTTAATTTATTATTAAATTAAATAATTTTAATTATTTTTTAATTATATTTTTAAATTCTGTAAAAATAATAAAAACGAAGTAAATTCGTAGCTAATGTACGACCTCTTTACGTGGAAACCTTACGAGGAAATGACGAGAAACAATTAACGACTATTTTACGAGGAAACATTTGCGAGGAAATAACGAGGAAAAGTTTACGAGTATTTTACAAGGAAATCGTTTCGTGGTTGTTACGTGTATTTTGCGAGGAAACTCTTTCAAGGTATTTACGTGTAGGTTACGAGGAACTCATTTCGAGGTATTTACGAGGAATTGTAGCGACGTCTTTGCGTGGAATATTGACGTGGTCTTTACGACGAATCGCCCTACTTCGTCTTTACGACGAAATATATTCCTCGCTAAGTTACGACGAATTAGCGAAGAAATATGTGTTACGACGGACGAGTAACGAGCAAACGCGCTTCCTCGCTATTTCGTCGTAAAGCCTCTTTTACGACGAAATAACGAGGAAAACCGCCCTCGTTAAGGTGATGTTTTCTTGTAGTGTTACCACACGTCAAGCAATCAGAACACGAGAATAACAACGATAAGAATAAGAAATCGAAAAAGAGAGCAAAGTAGATCTTATTTCGAATCTGCGTATGAGCGTTTACAACAAGGTATAAGCCTGGGCTCGAGAGCTGTCGGCGAGATTCCTAGTTCTAGCAACCCTAAGATGGCTAAACCTAATTGAGTCGCAGCTCAAAATAACAAAAACGGAAAACATGGTCTGAGAAGTCCTCTGCCATGCTTCTCGCCTAGGACTCCTTATATACTAGCTCCAAGGTCGGTTTACGCTTTTACTCTTCTGCCCTTAAGCCGTCATAGCATAAAAATGGAGATATTCCATTTTTCCCGATCTTCCAATTATCTTCAAAACTTCCGTATTTATCCGCGGAAACTTGACATTTATCCTTCCTTGTGGACCAAGCGTAAACCGTGCTGCGGTTTATTGGCTTTTGGTTAAGAAATCGTAGGATGGGCCTCGAGTCGTGTTTTAGATCCCTTTGGGCCGTCTTCCGACTCGACACGTTTACTACGAATTATTTTTGATAAAGAACGAACTTTCCGCGGTTTCTAATCCGCAAAGTTTGATCGATGAATTTGAATAGCGGAAAACATGGACTGAGCTTGCTACTGTCTTCGGGAGATAGCATTCGAAGGTTTGACGAGAATGCATGGATTGATGTCGTATCGATGTTCGGAAAGGTTCAATCGCTACACAGCGACTGAACTTCGGCTCGAGCTCGGTCGCTACGTAGGGACCGAGCGGGACGAGCGCTCGGTCGCTACGTAGTGACTGAGCTTCTGCTCGAGCTCCGTCGCTACGTAGCGACCGAGCGGGATGATCGCTCGGTCGCTACGTAGCGACCGAGCTTTGGCTCGAGCTCAGTCGCTACGTAGCGACCGAGCGGGACGATCGCTCGGTCGCTACGTAGCGACCGAGCTTCGGCTCGAGCTCGGTCGCTACGTAGTGACCGAGCTGGACAAGCGCTCGGTCGCTACGTAGCGACCGAGCTTTGACTCGAGCTCGGTCGCTTCGTAGCGACCGAGCTTTGGCTCGGACTTGGTTGCTACGCAGCGACCGGACAGCGTGTATGCGTGGTAATTACGCAATGGTCGAGCTTGGTTAGTTTGGTTTGAATCTTCAAGGATACTTCTTCGTAAAAACTTCGTGTTTGGTCATATTTTACGAAAGTTACATCTTCCTTTTTACTATCTCTTTCGGAAATACGATATCCGAGGATTTTCGGGTGGTAATTCCGTCGTAACCGTTTTTGATCCCAACAGTTAGCCCCCCAGCCCGTTAGGATCATGCATCGTAGGATCCTAGCGTGCGGTTAGGCATGTTCGGCAAGTTAGGCGTGATGGATGGAATTAATATCCGAAAGTCCGAGCTTGAACAGTAAATCCTCATGCTTATAAGAAGGGAGGTAACTTGTTTCATAATTTTTTCACTTTCTTGTCTTTCTATAAGATCTTTCTTAAGAAAAAATTTTCTTTCTTTCTCTCCAACCTTTTCCTCTATTTTCTTAGGAGAAGTTTAAAGATGTCGAGCAAGAAAAAGATTGCGAAAAAAGGGTCTTCATCCGCGAGTGCTTACGAAGAGCTCATTGTTCCGAAGATGGAGTTCGTGCCTCACTCGGTACATCCTGCCGAGAACGAGGCATGGTGGGTTGCTCATTATGGCTCGTTGACCCCTCCCAAGGAGAAGTCGTTCCCGGTCCTGACCCATCGTGGAGTCGAGAAAGGGGATGCAAGCAGGAGTACCGACGAGTTTCTCGCGATCATGCGATCGTTCTACCATATCCCGGATGCTGTGGAGTTCCGGGTTCCTCGCTGTGGGGAATGTGCTAACAGCCCCCAGAGGGTTACTTCACTTGCTAAGAGACGTTCATAGTGCGTTGTCGCCTATGGTTCCCAATACCTGAAATTCTCATCCGAGTGTTGGACCGTTTCGAAGTTGCGATAAGCCAGTTGACTCCCCTTGCCATTCAGCATCTTATTGGGATCCTGATCCTAAGCTACGAGCATGGCCTTTCCCTTTCCGTCGATCATTATGAAGCGCTTTTGAGGCTTCAACTTGTCACAGATACGGATAAGCATAGGTTGGTCCCTCGGAAATTTATGTCAGTGGTTAAGAAGTTCATTTCGAACTTCAACTCGTGGAAGAAGTTCTTTTTCTTTGTTCGTATAGACGCTGCGTCCGTCGAAGAGAGTTGCATTCCACTGTTCCGGAGGTTGCCGAATGATCGTCCCTTCATCAACCCTCTTGCTCCGTTCCCTGAGGACATCATTGCGGTGAGGGATCTTCTCAGGAACGGTCCCTTCTTCTGGACTTCTTTTACGCCGAAGAGGGTTCGGAAGGCACTGAGATTCGTGCAACCCGGTCCTGCTTTGGCTGCGGACACGGGAAGCGACTCCGAATCTGACGACCAGAATCCCGTCGAAGCTCCAACAGCTGTGCCGGAGTCGAGCTCTCGGAAGGGAAAAGATGTCGATCTTGGCGACATAGAATTTTCGATGGATGACTCTATGCTTCCAGGATGGGATCCGAACCTTGCTTACGGCGATGGGAGTGGTTCGAGCGAGGTCCCTATTCCGGATTTCGATGATTTCTTTGCTGATCTGCCACCGGGTTTCGATGCTCCTCCTCCTACGAAAGAATCGGCGAGGCCGAGAGTCGTTGCGGAAGGATCTCGCATCATCAATGGGGTTAATTTTTTGAGAATTTTTTGGTGATTGTCCTATGTATATATATATTTATAACATGTCAATCGATTTTGCAGGGCCTGAGCTTGCTGGGCTCGGCCATTGAGGCGGGCCATAGAGAAGCCATGGTCTACCGCTTCAAAGCGGAGAAAGCGGAGCGGGATCTCGCTCGCGTGCAAGGCGAGATGTTGGAGCGAGAGGCGCAACTTACTCGTGATCATGCGCGGGCCATCCGCAAAGCGGAAAGGAAAGGCAAGAGGGAAATCGTCGAGGTGATGAAGACTCGTGCCTCTCAATTCCAGGTTGAGTATGGGAACCTCAAGAATGCCTTTACCTTGGTGGGTGACTTTCGTGAGTGCCGCGGTTCGGTCGGAAGTCTTTGGAGGACGCGAGCCGATGACTATGCGTTTGAGGAGGAAATGAGCTTGATGAAGAGTGGGATGAATGAACGTGCCCACGCTGAGGCGCTTATCCCTCCGATCGACGAGCGGATTCAAGGGTTCTGGGATTCCATCCCGGTTTCCCCTGATACCGAGGAGGTTTCGACTGGGTTTCCCGATGATGGCGAGGAAGCGGATCGTCCCGCGGATGCGTTCGGTGCTTCGTTGTCCGGGGACTTTGACTTTGGATTTGGATTATGAGGTGGAATAGTTATCGAAAGAGAGATGCTCGTCTTTCTGTTTCATGTTTATGGCCGATTGTGGCCGAGAGATTTGTACGGGCCTGTTTTGGCCGTTTTTATCGTTTATCGGGATTGGCCGTTGGTGGCTTTGAATCCCCTTACCGCTTTACGCGGTTATTTATATGATGAATGTTTTCGTTTTCGAGTTTTCCTGAGTAGGTTTGAAGTAAATATGAGTTGTCGTCTCATATTTAATTCCGATGAGACGTTCAATCTGTTGGTTCGTTCGTGATTTTCGTAAAAATTATTTATCTTTACGATTTTCGAGAACATTGAGATACGAACGGAGAGACATGGTTTAGGATCTCGTATCTTTTAGATATCATGCCTTGAGATGTTTGAGACCAGAGCGTTGGGTTTAGGGCAAGACCTAGGTTTACTTTCGGTTAAGGTTTATGCGGTGACTAGCCGGCTATCGTTTTTCCTGTTGCGATTTCTTCCTGATTCGCACCGATTTAAAGTCCGCGATATGTTCTCGGCTTATATGACTTGTATGGTACGAATCGAGCATCTTCTCAGAATTAACTGGAAGTGCTAAACCAAAATTTCGGATTTTTGTTGTAGCGCGCTTTTGTCCTTGTGCTGGACGTTTTTAAAGATCAAAAGAGTGATCGAATTGCGTTTGTTTAAGACGGCTGGCGTGTTCGTCGGGGCCAATCGACGAACGGGGTGTAAGGTTTTGGTGGTCGCGTTCGGACAATTTGTTCGTATTATCTTCGAATTTTAACTTTGCGACGTCTCGCAGTTGTTTCGAGGATTATACGTGTATCTTTGTGCGTTTGAAGGATGATGATTTTTTTACGATTTTTGGGCCGGATGAGGCTGCAGACAAGAGTCTTAATGTTTCCAGGCGTGTCCTGAATTTTTTTGTGTTTAACTGAAGCGTAAACGTTTTCCGATAAAAAGGACAACGTAGATTGTAGTAAAAGTTTTTGAAGTTTCTTAAAAACTCGATTACAATAATGGCGATTTTTTAAGTGGGAGTATACGAGTATACGCACCCACTCCCCCCCTTTTTAGAGAGGGGGATAGCTGAACTCGTCTTTTGACGAGCTGCCTACGTACCCCTTTCGAGGATCAAGCCATCTCGTAGTTCTGTTTCATGCCGCGAGTGTTCTTACTCGGCGGTAGATGTCGCGATGTCCGCCTTGACCTTGTCGATCGTGGCTGGGTCAACGCTATTTTCCGGATGTTCCGGTTGAGTTGTAGCGTGGGCTTCAGACTTGTGTCGAGCTTCGACGTCCGATGCGTTTGCGTTGGTAGACGTTTTTAATTCGTTTTTTCCCGGGGTGCTTTTGGCCGAAGATTGGTCTATCTTCGTGCGCTTGCCGTTTACAGCTGCAGAAGTCGTGATTTGCCTTAACTTGTGCTCTGCGAGGAAGCATAGCCGCGACTGTTTTTGGCACCCCCAGATGGCCGCGACTCCGCTTGGGGTTGGGAATTTGAGACCCAGGTGGAAGGTTGACGGAACTGCCTGCATGGCGTTGAGCCATGGGGTTCCCATGATCACGTTGTAGATAGCGGGATGATCGACCACCGCGAACTCGACGATTTTCGTGATCTCCTTGGCCATGACTGGCAATTGGATCGATCCAAGAGTCATCGATACTTCGCCTGAAAAACCCGTGAGTGGTTTTGGCGTCGGAATTACTTCTCCGAGTTCGATGCTCATCCGTTTGAGAGTGTCGCGGAAGATTACGTTGACCGTGCTTCCCGTGTCGACGAGTACCCTTCCGACTTCTAAGTCTCGTATAACGAGATCTATGACGAGCGGGTCGCAGTGAGGTTGATCGATGCCGCCGGCCTCTTCCTTTGTGAAGGTGATCGAGCAATTTTGGCCATCTCGGGGAGGAGACCATGTAGACCAATTTGCGCTCGACTCCGCCTTCCGTTGGTAAGCCTTGATGGCCGACACAGTGTCGCCGCAGTATTGTGATCCTCCGATGATCATATTGACTCTGCGGCGATTGTTATCGTTCCCTTTGTCGTCTGGCCTCCTGCCGCGTTTATCCCCAGGCTGGTTTTGTTGAGGGGATTTTTCAGCGGACGGATTTCTGTCCGTCTTTGGAGGGCGATCAGAATCGAGGATCAGATCCTTGACGCTAGTTACTTCCGAGAGCTCTCCAGCGAGTAGCTTCGCGGCCAGTCTTGCTCCCAAGACTTTGCAGTTGGTTGTGGAATGTCCTCGGGATTGGTGGAACTCGCAGAAGGTGTTTTCGTCATACCCTTGATTGCGAGTCCATGTGTTGCCCGTGGTCCGACCCTGATCCGAGTTGATCGCATAGTTATGCGCCCCCTGGAGATCTTCCCCCTCGTGATGGACGTACTTGCCGTTACGAGAGTTCTTCTTTTTCCCTTTCGGGTCCACGTCTTTCGAGGATGGTCTTACCGCCTTATGTTTTTGCGATAAGACTTTAGTTTCCTCCTCTACTATGATGTAGTCCGTTGCTTTGTGGAGGGCGTCCTGGATCGTTCGTGGTTTGTCGAGAGTTATCCACTTTCTGAATTTCGACTTGTACCAGAGCGTCTTTCTCAGCGCGTCGATGGCCACTTTGTCGCTTATCCCACTGACCCTTGACATTATCAGCTTGAACCGACTGATAAACTCGCGGAGGGGTTCGTCTTCCCTCTGGGAGAGACTCCAGAGGTCAACATCGGAAGTTTCTCTGTCTATGAATACAGAGTATTGCTTGAGAAATTCCGATGCGAGCTGTCGGAAACTCCCGATGGTGTTACGACGAAGGCGTGCGAACCATTCAAGTGCTGCTCCTTCCAGGTTTTCAACGAACAGGCGGCAGTAGCCGGCATCCTTTTCGCCGTCCTTCAGTCTAGCTCTTCCCATCGCGATGTGGAAAGCCTGAAGGTGCGCTTTTGGATCGGCCGTACCATCGTACTTCGGTACTTTGATTTTTCCCGGATCGGACACCCTCATGTCCGAAATGCGATTGGTAAAAGGGGTCTTCCGAGCTCCTTCCAACAGTCGATCGATTTCGGGGGCAGCACTAGTAGCATGATGGATTTGAGACTTTACGGCCCTCACTTCTGCCGCAGTCTTGGTGATGTAGTCGCGAAGATCGCGGATATCCGATGTCTCGTCAGTAGATTTCCGAGCCTGTCGGCGTTTACTGCGAGTGAGCTCGGTTTGTCTTTCAGCCATCTCCTCCTGTTCGTTCCAATAGGCGATTTCTTCCTCTTCCGTCATTGGTTTTTCGAACGGGGAGCCTTCCCGAGCAGATCGGCTTCTGGTCCTTCTCGGATGTCTGTCGACGTCCTCGTCGGTGTCGTTGGAAACATCGCTAGGATCCAGGTCAATGTGTTCGGCTTCGTTATCCTCCGAGTCCTTTGCAGGGGGCGGAAGACTTTCAGGGTTTCCCTTTTCGATGGGAGATTTCTCGCTAGGGTTTTGACCGGAAGGTCGTTCCCGCGCGACTCCTGATCTGTCGAGTGGGGTAGCGAAGTCGAGCCTTTTCCCGCGGATTTTGGTGGTTCCGCGGGGGTGGATTGCTTGGGTCATTGCCGTTAAGGTTTCAACCTGTTGGGTCAAGGTATTCACGAGCTTATCCTGTTCTTCCGACCTTTTCTCATAGGTGGCGAACATCTTTTTAAACTCCTCGAGCGTCGCGGCGTTGGCTTGTGCGTTGGCCGCAGATACGTCCGCTACTGGAGTGTGGAGATTGATGCCGCTGCCTCCGTTAAGAGGAGTTTGCACGTTCTCCGCGTCGTTAGTTGACATGTCTGATCGAGAGTGATGTGGCTTTTGCGGGTTAGATTGATCCGTACCCCCCCCCCTCCTTCTAGCGCCAAACTGTGGGAACCGAAATTCGCACTGTCGATTTCCGTTTAAATAAGGAAACTAGGAAAACCCTAATTTCCCAGAGGACCCGGATATCTGCTAATTACCACACGTCAAGCAATCAGAACACGAGAATAACAACGATAAGAATAAGAAATCGAAAAAGAGAGCAAAGTAGATCTTATTCCGAATCTGCGTATGAGCGTTTACAACAAGGTATAAGCCTGGGCTCGAGAGCTGTCGGCGAGATTCCTAGTTCTAGCAACCCTAAGACGGCTAAACCTAATTGAGTCGCAGCTAGAAATAACAAAAACGGAAAATTGCCTAAATTGCTCTAAGTGCTAAGTTTGCTCTGAGAAGTCCTCTGCCATGCTCCTCGCCTAGGACTCCTTATATACTAGCTCCAAGGTCGGTTTACGCTTTTACTCTTCTGCCCTTAAGCCGTCATAGCATAAAAATGGAGATATTCCATTTTTCCCGATCTTCCAATTATCTTCAAAACTTCCGTATTTATCCGCGGAAACTTGACATTTATCCTTCCTTGTGGACCAAGCGTAAACCATGCTGCGGTTTACGGGCTTTTGGTTAAGAAATCGTAGGATGGGCCTCGAGTCGTGTTTTAGATCCCTTTGGGCCATCTTCCGACTCGACACGTTTACTACGAATTCTTTTTGATAAAGAACAAACTTTCCGCGGTTTCTAATCCGCGAAGTTTGATCGATGAATTTGAATAGCGGAAAACATGGACTGAGCTTGCTACGGTCTTCGGGAGATAGCATTCGAAGGTTTGATGAGAATGCATGGATTGATGTCGTATCGATGTTCGGAAAGGTTCAATCGCTACACAGCGACTGAACTTCGGCTCGAGCCCGGTTGCTACGTAGCGACCGAGCGGGACGAACGCTCGGTCGCTACGTAGCGACCGAGCGGGACGAACGCTTGGTCGCTACGTGGCGACCGAGCGGGACGAGCGCTTGGTCGCTACGTGGCGACCGAGCGGGACGAGCGCTTGGTCGCTACGTAGTGACCGAGCTTTGGCTCGAGCTCGGTCGCTACGTAGCGACCGAGCGGGACAATCGCTCGGTCGCTACGTAGCGACCGAGCGGGACGAGTGCTCGGTCGCTACGTAGCGACCGAGCTTTGGCTCGAACTCGGTCGCTACGTAGTGACCGAGCGGGACGATCGCTCGGTCGCTACATAGCGACCGAGCTCGGCCGAGCTCGGTCGCTAGCGGTACGATCTCGGCTCGAGCTCGGTCGCTACGTAGCGACCGAGCTTTGGCTCGGACTTGGTTGCTACGCAGCGACCGGACAGCGTGTATGCGTGGTAATTACGCAACGGTCGAGCTTGGTTAGTTTGGTTTGAATCTTCAAGGATACTTCTTCGTAAAAACTTCGTGTTTGGTTATATTTTACGAAAGTTACATCTTCCTTTTTACTATCTCTTTCAGAAATACGATCTCCGAGGATTTTCGGGTGGTAATTCCGTCGTAACCGTTTTTGACCCCAACACCCTTCTGCCCTTAAGCCGTCATAGCTTAAAAATGGAGATATTCCGTTTTTCCCGATCTTAGTGATTATCTTCGGAAACTTCACATTTATCCGCAGAAATTTGACATTTATCTTGCCTTACAAACCAAGCATAAACCGTCATACGGCTTATGGGCTTTTGGTTAAGAAATCGTAAGTGGGCTTCGAGCTTCTTCTTAGGTCTCTTTGGGCCGTCTTTGGCTCGAAACGTTTATTATGGTTTCTTCGATAAAAGCAAACTTCCCGCGGTTTTTATCCTAAAGTTTGACTGATGACTTCGTGTGATGGAAAACATAGAATGATTTAGCCACGGTCTACGAGAGATAGCATTTAAAGAGTAGACGAGAATGCAGGGAGAGCCTGATCGCTACGTAAAGACCAAGCCGTGTACGTGCTCGGTCGATGCGTAGCGACCGAGTTTGGCTCGAGTTCGGTCGCTACGTAGCGACCGAGTTTGGCTCGAGCTCGGTCGCTACGTAGCGACCGAGCCGCGTTCGTAGCGACCGAGCACGAACGCGGCTTGGTCGCTACGTAGCGACCGAGCCGTGTGCGTGCTCGGTTGCTACGTATTGACCGAGCTTTGGCTCGAGCTCGGTCGCTACGTAGCGACCGAGCTTGGCTTGCCAAATTACATTAGCCAGAGACCCATCATACTTAGATCTATTTGTACATTAGAATTAGAGCACTTATATAATCTACTTATATATCTTCACTTTGTGTCATTTTTAATGGTTATACCAAATACAACAAATCCTTGCCGTGACGGCCTGACAAAAGAAGCAAATTAATGAAAAAGAAGCAGAGATGGATCTGCAAGTTTGAAGAATCAGTTCTATGAATTTCTTTTGCTACGTAATGCGTCCAAAAAAACTGGGGGACATAATCAAATGTCTAATACTTTTTGTTCATGTTGTTTGGAAGGCTAGCCACCTTCAGTTTTGCATATGGATAAAACCCAGGTCTGTAGCATTACTTGGTTTTGGTTTTTAATCGACTTTCAACATTTGTATAAAGTTATATTAGGGCCCGCTAGTTACCCGTTTTCCTCAGCAAAACACGCAAACAGTCTATTAGCTTCCTTCCAAACAAAAGTGATTTGTAAATAGCCACAAAGTGGCGAACCTGTCACACAGAGATTCTTATATAGTAATAGCGACAGGGCCGGATATTCTCCCAATAGTAAATATCCACATATCACAGTGATTCTAGATATATAGTAGAACTGAATGTAATCTAGGTTACCTTGTTTGTAAACAGTGCTCTGATTTTCCGGTCTGTTTGAAGGGTTAAGCTCTGAAAAAACAGTATACTCGAGTATATATCTTTAATCTGAATCAGGCTAAAAGTTGCCAGAGTTGTTTCCACCTTATATGGCCTTTAACAGAGTCAGATTTCCACACCCAGGAGCCACAAGCAACAGTGTTAACCTTCCCGAGTTTATACGCCGTTAACATCATTAAGAATGCTTATCTTGTTCTCGTGTTTTTGCGCCAGAGCTTCACCAGTTCCTGAAGATGAGAAATACAATAAAGTTGTAAACTCAAAAGTTGCAAAGCCATCACAGAATCAATGGTTGATGGTGGAGCCATTGTTTTTTTTGCTGGAGTTTTCGTTGAAGTCTTCTTTAATCGGTGTGAGGTAGATGTTGCTAAGATATTGAGTTTTATAGTAATGTGTTTTTAGGATATTCGTATAAAAATATATTTAAATCATAAAAATGTAAATTTATACATTTTATATAAATGTTTAATGTAGTATTTCTATTTTTATATTGTATATTAATATGTAAAATTATACATTTTATATAAATATTTAATGTAGTATTTTCATTTTTTTATATTGTATATTAATTTAAAAATGTATAATGTCACGTGTCATCTTTCGGGTGAAGTTCTTTTCGCTGATGTGGACGCTCTATGGAGCCTCAAAAGGTCACTTTTATTAGTATAGATTTCCATTTTTTTATATTGTATATTAATTTAAAAATGTATAATGTCACGTGTCATCTTTCGGGAGAAGTTCTTTTCGCTGATGTGGACGCTCTATGGAGCCTCAAAAGGTCATTTTTATTAGTATAGATTCCTTACACACCTTGAACCAAAAAAAATAACATAATGCGATCACATAAGATTTAAAATCCGGCCCAACAAAGATAATGATTTAGATTTCACTATAGTTTTATTTTAAGCGTAAAAAAATATATTCAAATATACACACAACAAAAAAAACATAGAGAACACCAAGTTTTACAAAGGCCTCATAGCCCCGTGTCTCCGAACATAAAAATCATTGTTAAGTAGTGATTGCCTGAACACCTCAACCTCCAGAAAACACGGATTGAACCTGAAGTCCGATAGTCCACCCTCTGTCTCAAGCCATATATCATCATCATCATCAAAATAACTTGTAAAAATGAGTTTAAGAAACATTTTACTCAACTAACACATTTAAAACTAAACACATAATATAATACACTTACTTATAAACCTCTGAATTCTCCACATCTTAAGTACCACAATCACCTCTCCACGACCCCTTATGTTTTCAAACCTATCCCGGAAGGCATAAGTGTGATTGTCAGTTGTCACACATTTTATCTCACTCTAACTATTATGAATAAAACAATGTTTGTCAATTACACTAATGTAAACATTTGGCCGTGATCATATGTTACTTTGTACTTACATGTTGTCCCTTATGTAAAACACTATCTTTGGCCTTGCAGGGTTATCGAAATGGGTTTCAGTGTTGAAGACCGCTCCCATTATATCTACAAGATAAGTGTTTTCAATTCTGTTACTTACATATATATTATCTGAAATATATCTTAATAGTTAGTATTAGTACCTATTGGATAGTTTATGTTCCTCATGTGAGGGATATCATGAATACACTTGAATTCCATGCAATGATGGTTTTTTCGGAGGATCGATGATGTGGACTTTATTATACGGAGTGGCAGATAGTTTGAATGGAGAGTTTGTTGCATTGAAACCTTGATAGGCATGATCAACTTCTACCCAAAAGATATCCACCCACTGTCCCTTTTGGTTCTATATGTCTATAAATCTATATTCACTTCATATATAAACGACCATCTCCATCTTGGTTCCCTGGGTAATAAAGTTTTATCAAGTTTTTAGTTTTCATTATTGCATGTTATTAGAAACTTGAGAGATGATGATTTTACACTTACAGCCTTATCCGGTAGGATATAACTACAGTTGGGTCCAAAACCGGAAACATATGAATATAATGAATAGATCCTGACTATTTTCAATCTAAAACATCATTTCGTGATGTTCGTGTTATATACCACGCCAACAAGCATATTATAGTGTGCCATATTGTTAGAAACTTGAGAGATGATGTGTCGTTTCTAAGCTTTTTGGTGACTTATGTGTTATTTTTTGCAGAAAAATGTTAGTGAGAGAGAGAAAATTGTATATATTTAAACGGATGGAAGGATACGATTTAATGTAGTGGTGTCTAAATTTAGTGACTTGACTAAACATTACAGATTGAAGAGAGAGTCAAATGTAATCATAATTATCTCCAAGAAAGGCGACAATTTCAGAGAAAACTATGTTTGTTTGAGGCGTCCATCAAATCAATCTTAAATTGAGAAATTACTAGAAATTAAAAGGTTTATCACATCCTCAAAATTAATTAACGTTATATATTTCCTACTAATAACGATTTGTTATCAGTCCATTACAGTTTAGGAGGACACATGGAGAGCTTGAACTTGGCTTCTCTCCCTCCTTCGATTCTTCATCAGATTCTCTTCAAGGTAGCAACAAACACTATGCAGAACTTTGGTAAGTGCAAGAATTATTTTTATCATGTTCAATGAAATTGGCAGAGAAGATTACTTTTACAGAAATGCAAATCTCATTTTCATGAATGAATGTATAGAGGAGGTCAATGTTGAGGTCAATGTTGTTAGAACATTCAGGCTTAGGTGCTACCATTTGGGTAATTCAGAGGCCATCTACTTGCGAGGTATGTATGAGTTCTTCATGCTCCACTTAGTTGATGAAGGAAGGGAAAAATACATCTTGCTGATGAGAGAGGATGCATGTTGGCCAAGTATGTAGATGGTATGATGAACTTAGCATTTAGCGTTGATGATAGAGGATTGGTTCATAACTATCCTGGTTTTACTTGTGAACATGTTGATCGGATGTCTCACATGATCACTACTCGCGAACTATCAGGCCACTGGGATTACGATAAACATGGGATGTTTCTATCTCTATTGGAAACAATAGTTGCTAACATCTCATTTGCTTGTTGGTGTTTCAAATTAGAAGAAAAAATGTTTCTAGTCTCCATAGAAGGATAAAAAAAAAAGTGGAGATGCGATCATTGTTTCTGACAATATGCAGCATGGAGCTTTTGCAATGAAATACATTTGACTACTCGTGAGTGACCAATTAGAAATTAGTTATGTGTTGACATGTAATTTTTTTTCTACTTTTACTAAATATCTGTAAAATACATTTTATTCTTGTTTTTAACATCATCTATACACTTCATTACTATGTCATCAGCATCTATATTGGAAAAAAAATAATGAGCTCAACAAAACTTTAAATATGTTATATTATACATTAGTCTATAATAAGAAGGTTTGAAAAGGACAACCGTTGCCAATAACTTGAGTACTTAACATATATACAAACGGAGTAATCAATCATAAAATTACTATTAAATCCATGTTGGATTGAATTCGAATTTAGCACATTGTCCTTTACTATAGCACATGTGCGTGGGTGGTCCAATTTAGCACATGCATGCGAGTATAATAGAGTAGAAAATGAATAAACTTTTAGATCATAAGTAAATGTATGAGTTCATCGGATGCTTAAATATGATTTGTATTTTTGATAAATACAGTTTTTGACTCAACATTTGTACCCTTTTAAACATTATTTACATTTCATTCTACATTGACGTTTAAAGCTATATCATATATTATATATATATATATATATACACAGTATATAATGCTGCATGTTAATATGTAGTATTCGAATGTTTGTATCAGATTCACTATCCACTTAGTTTGATGTTTACATATGTTTTAAGGCTATTCACCTACCTCTGCAAACTTTTGAGTGTAAATTCCACAGCAAGAATTTCAGAAACTTAGCATTGAAGCTCTACACCATTAATAATTTCAAAACAATCAAATTCGTTGGAGTCACAAAATCGACATATATAAATTGCAGCATAAATTAAATTAAACTATTCTATAAATAAGATCATACCTTGCATTCTTTATCTTGAAATCGACAAAAGGTACATAATCCCCAAACAATGGGTCATGCGGCGAATCTTGAGTATAATAAGGTCGTTCAACATAGGCTAAGATTCCTACCAAGTGTACAGTGATATTGAAGAAATATTATCAATAGTAAAGCAAAAAAAGACATTTAATTCATATTAGGTAGAGAAATAATTTGACATACCGATGGTAATGATGGAGTTAAAACTACCATGTATAACTTTATCATAATAAGCAAAATCATACATGGATTTTTTACAACAAACATCAATCCAATCCACCATTGTTTGATCAACAAGTTTTATTTGGAACATGTTGTTGGTATTTCTTGTATAATCATTAGGAAGCACTTCAAATTTATGGACTACTCTCCTTTCATCCTCTGCGTTACGAAGAACCTCATATTTTTTGAATTTTTTTTTGGGATAATTGCCTCGATTCTGCATCCCTTTATTTATACAGAATTTATGTTTAAAATATATGACATTATGATCTAATAATACAGTAAATTACAGTTTGTAAGTGTTAGAATAAATTAAAAAAAATAAGAAGCAAGGATGAGATGTATGTAAGACGTTTCCGCGGTTATATCTGTTTCCCAAACTCTCATAATTTTTACCAAAATTTCAAACTCTGAAAATCTTAAGCTAAGATCTGAAAGTCGAAACGAAGTCATAGTACTTTTTTCCTTTTTTTGAAGAAGTTTGTAACGTAATGATTTTGATGAATGTATAGTCTTATAGGATAATATTTTAAAAAGGAATATGTAATTATTGTATCCTCAGAATAAATTAGAAGGCCAGAGTAGTAACTTCATTATCTATTGCATATTTTATCTAATGACTATAACATATTTTCTATGTTATAGCATTTAGAAATAAATATAAAATAGATAGAAAATGTGTTTATTTTATACATTACATATTAATGTTTTGATTGTCAACATGGTTGAACTGTTTGAGTATTTATTCAGTTATTATGGGACGTATTTCACAATATAACTATACATATATCAATAATTTTATTTAATTTTGTTAATATAATATGTAAAGTTGAGTTTTGTTTAATATTCTCGTGCTTTTGATTTTTTTTTTGAATTTTTGTAAGTTTTGGTAATTAATGAGATTGTTTATAAATGACTATTAAAGAAATAGTATATTTGTACGTTATTGACCCTCATCATCCAATCACTACATTTTCTTCATTTCCTTGTATATCAAAATGGAATGAGTAATATTAACTGTATGAAATGCATTTTCTATTTTTGTGATTTTATTTTGTTTTGCAAATAAACGGTTGAAGAGATCATAAATGCAGTATAATCTGAATTTATCATAAACATGATTTGTTCTACATGTGTTATGTACATCTATTCCAACAATTTTAATACTTAAAGGTTAGAATGGGGATCCAAAACAAATGCAGAACTAATACAAATCAATTAATATGCAGTACAATCTGCATATGTGTTCTTTTCAACTTTTAAATATATATAATATGCAGTATATCAAGATTATTATTGTACATAAATTTACAGATATGCGAAAAACAAAGAGAATGGTTGTGAGCAATGCAGATGGCCAATCCTGTAGGATTTATTTCTTTTCTCCATATTAATTTTTTATAAATATTTTATTTATATCATTTAATTTATTTTCACACAAAACACCAAATCTCTCGTCATTATTGTTAATATTTTATATCATTTCGGTTTTATATAAAAATTTGGTTTTAAAGAAATTTATTTATAAAAAGTATTATATAAAATAATTATTTGTTATTTCAATAAAGAATCATATATGGTTTTTTATCTCATTTACAAAATCTCTTCAAAATATGATTTAATATTTTCATTTCTTATTATATGTAAAATTTTATTTTTGATGAATTTATTCATGAAAAACATCAAAAATAATTTATTACAAAAATAGCAAACAATAGGATAATTGTAATAATTTTTTTTGTAATTGTAATAATTTTTGTAGTGGACCTCCGACTATCCTAACATGATGCCCAGTCAACATCCTCTCAACGGGTAATGAACCAAATGCAACATCTCAGCAAATCATAGTTGGATTCGGGGATACAAGTTTTAAATTTTACTATATTTGTTAAAATGATAATTTATTGTTGTATTTGTCAACATGATGTTTATTTCTTATTTATGATTTGCTTTTTTGTTTTGGATATTTTACTTTTATTACTTTTAACTTTTTCAAAATTCATTTAAATACGATAATTTAATAAATTAGTTTTATTTGCATTTGTTGTGCATAATTTACATGATCTGCAATTGTTTTGCTTAATCTTTATTATTTGTTTGATATACGTCCCCTTTCGAAGCCTTATATATTTGAATGAGCAAGCAGAACAAATACATATTAAATGAAGTCTTTAAGTAATGTAGATTGTACAACATTTTGTCTCATTTCGGCTATTTAAGTGTAGAACAAAACTAAATACATAACATGTTTGAATTTTTGTCAAATTTTTATTTCATATTTCATTGATATTTATCCGTTGAAATTTTTTAACATATTTTATGTCATAATATGTTTGAATTTTCTGTCGTAATCCGTTGTCGTAATCTGTTGAATTTTTTTTAATATATGTATTTGTTATGTATAATCATTAATCTGCATTTGTTCTTCTTGATGTGCATTATGTGCTTGATCTGTATTTTTTGATATGTCTCTCCACTAATCTGCATGGACCTTTTTTAATCATTTTAATAATTTCTGGCTTGGGCATTCGGGATCCCAATCGGGTTTCGGTTTTGTCCAATCGGTCTCAGTTTTTCAGATTTATCAAAATCAGCCTCATTCAGGTTATATGAAATTTCAGTTCGGGACCGGTTCGGGTTCTATCGCATTCAGCTCGAGGCTAGTAAATCTTCAATGAATCGATCGAATCTGATGTACTTTCGTGTTCGGGTCCCAATCAGTTCTTCAGTTTTAAATTACTTGATTTCTACTTACTTTGTAGCCAAAACATAAATAAAATCGGTTATTGTATTTTAAAGTATCTGATTTGTGCATATTTTGTAACCAAAACATAAGTAAAATCGATTCAAAAATAAGAAAGGAACATCAAACGTGAAAATTTAAGTATCAAACGAAAGGTAAACATAGTTATTGATAGAAAGAAAACCAAATAAATGAAGCATGAAACGCAAACCAAGTTTTCATAAAATGAAAAACATTATTCAATGAAAACAATAGCAAAATCTAAAAACTTCAAACTTCAACTGCCACCTTCAACCATCAACCTTCAAATAATAGATAATTATTATAGATGTCAATAATCTTTTAGTGTATTTTGGATACATATTAGGAACTGAGATCTTGTTTGGTACAAGTTTTTTTTTGTTGAGATTTTGAATGTTTCGGGTTCTATCTGATACCCATTTTGGTTCGGGTTCGGTTCAGATAATAACATAACCCGAAATACCATAAAACAAGATCTATTCGGTATTTATGTCGGTTTCGGATCTGGTTCGGTTCGGATTTTTGGGTTCGGTTTATTTTCCCAGCCCTAGGGTGAAGGTAAAAAAATGCAGTACAATCTGCAACATAAAAGGACTGCATTTATTCTGCATTTATTATTTGTTTCGTTCAAACGTATATAAAAGTTTGTGTAGTCTAAGACAATTTTAATGCTGAGATAATTAGAAAGTACATATGTTTATGTTAAATATTTTTGATAATTAGAAATTTAGTTTAATTCGAAAAAAATATATTTAGATTTGCTAACTAATTTTTTTTATTTTTCTATTTTGAAACTACTCGATGCACTATAAAAATATAATCTATTAATTTAGAGTCTTATTTTTATGATAAAATTGTGATTTAAGTTCTGGATCTATACATTGACTTATTAATAATATATTAGATATATACAACTCTGAAAATTTTGTTACATTAATACAATTTACTTACCAACTATTTAGGAAATCACTAAACATAACTGAGGTTTACCAAATGACATTCAATTTCGACATACAAAATATTTATCTCCGACATACATAATCCAATATAATATATCTGAAATTATTTTATCCCCCTGTTACGTCTCTTTAGATTTCCTATTAACGCATAAACTAACCTTTCATTGTACACACAATATAATCATAAAAACTCTTTAATATTTTTCAGACAAAACTTCTTATATAGAATAATACTGCTACGTAAAACTAATTTTGACCATTTATTTATCAAGATTTTAATGTATGTGATGATAATTAATAATCGATGCTATAACAAATTGGTTTAACTAAGCCATTGTCCATTTCTCGGTTCAGATAAATTGTCAAATAATTAAAGCAGTTAAACCAAATCGGCTGATTATGAATTTTCTATATTGTAATGAATAATATTATAGTTTATCATGTATTTAATCAATTAATTACCCGTTTTAACGCGGGTTAGAATCTAGTTATAATATAAAACTGGAATTCATTATACTATCTGAAATCTATTGAAGAGTATACACTTACCAAGCGATTTCAGAACCAAGGATGACACACATGTGCTTTTTAACGGCGTCCTAAGCTATAGAAAGACCTTAAGAAACAAAGGTAAAGGTGTGTGGATGAAGAGTTGAAAAAGAGAGTTTTGGTTGGTGAAGGGAATGAATTTTTGTGGTGGTAGGGTGTGGTTGAGAGAAAAATGAAGAAGAAGAAGAGTGATTAAAGTTTCTATGGGACCCATGCGAGAGAGAAAGAGATGGATGGTGAAATTCGATGGCCAAGATTAATATACAATCAAAAGATCCGACGGCTATGGTAAGATTCATTAATGGCATTTTTGTAAATATTCCATCCCTAAAGATCCGACGGCTCACATTATAACGTGAAGGATTCTGATCTAATAGTTCATATTGAGCCATCATTAAGGGAAAAATCGTCATTAACACTCTCATTGTCCTATGTAGATTCATTTAGGTGGTTGTAGATATTCTTTTTCACCCATTTGTCCCATTTCAGATTAAAGTTCAATGGATTGGCGCTTTTGATAATGCTAGGGTCGATTTAAAATCATTTGTGATCCAGCTCGCATGTGTGACATCCAATTTGGCTATCATCATGCGGTCATTTATCATATCGCATAATAAGATTGTTAAGGATGAACGAGATACATATGCTCAGTATAAGACCGATTATGATCAATTTGTGGTAAGTGGTTCAAGTATACCACAACCATTTTCGACTGAGGTGCTACCAACATTGCAAATCATGTGTGTGCATGATCTAAATTACATGATTCAAATGTATTCAACGAATTGCAAGCATATCTAGTCAAACACATATGAGAAAAAAAACAAAGTGTTTCATGATTAAAAAGACTTTAAATTTTTGGGTGTGATTTAAGATTTTATTGTTTGTGAACTAAGTCTATTGTATTAATTAAGTTATTTCCTTTTCTTTGTTGTTTTATGTGTTTGTATCACGTGTATTTAAAGTTCCATAACTTTATTTTTTTTTTTTTAAATATTGTTTTTAGTAGTTTAAAAAAAAAGTAATGTGGTTATTTTAGTTATTTACGATAATTGCAATAAAATATTATTAATATGTAGTTTTTTTTATTGCTAAGATAAAAATATGAATTATAAATGGTGGTGGAAAGATGATAAATATTATCAAACAAACTATTGTATATGTTAAAAATGAATAATTAGGTGGAACAGAGATAAGATGATGTGGAATGTTAAAAACAGAAAAATATGGTTTTGAATGGTTGAAACTATTGTACATGGTCTAAAGGAGACAAAGTTGCAAAATGAGCTATGCATTAAAAGAAAATACTAAAGTGGTTTAGCAGTCTAAATAAAGTTGTTGAAGTGTGGAATCCATTGAGAAAGAAAGTGAACAGTTGCGTATATTTCCTTTTCAACATATTTCAAATCTAGTTTCATACGTTAAATCTCAGTTTTATAACATAATATTTTAAAAAATTGTTTAAAACACCATAGTTTTTAGAAAATATATAGTGTTATACATATTAGAAAATATACAAGGATCATACTGCTATTAATTATGATTTTTTATTTGTTTCTACATTTTTTAAATTAAAGGTAAATTTTTCAAAATGAAAACTACAGAAAGATTTTTACAGAATACTCTTTTTCAAAATTTTCATATATTTTATTCATTTTTATTAATTATTGATTTTAAAATGTGAGTGACCACCAAAATTTTTTCTAATGCCATAGACCGCCGAGACAGGGTAATTCCTCAAAGCGCTCACCATGGTGCGCTTTGGATTTAAGTCAATGTTGTCAAATGCGACTTAAAGGAGTGCCAAAGAGACTACTACTTTTATTGACTATAGAAAACATATTGAACCTTAACTTCATTAATTGACGACCCTAAACAAACATTAAATAGTTGCATTGAAATCCTAACTTCCTCTTTATAAAACCAAAGTTAATAACTTCACCAAACATAGTAGATCTCACCGTGTTTTTCCTTTTACACAAGTCTAAGGTTATTACTCTCTACTCTTCTCTGGTATCATAATGTGTTTAATTCTATGGTTTCTTCTGATTATAACGAGTTATGTTGCTTGGTCACAGTTTAGAAGACACATGTGGTTGCTTGATCGGAGTTAACAACACACAGTTATTCTTTGTACTCTCTTCTTATTTGTTTTTTCTTCTTACTTCTTGTATTTATTATTTTCTTCTTTGTCTCATCTTATATGTCTAAGATTAGTATTTTCTCAGTTTTCTTTTATTTCTTTTTGACACTGATTCACAACTACATACTTGCAGCTTCGGAGTTGCGTAAGTGATCACACTTATTATGGAGTTAAAATGTGTACTCATGTTTTTGTTCTGAATTAGTAACAAACAAATACTAAAGATCGTAATTTTGGTTGTGTATATTTGCTTAAAAGAATGGTTTACAGAGTTGGTTGTGTATGAACTTTATTTGTAACTGAAATCAAAGCTAATCTGTCTCTAAAGCCATTTAGTAAAACATATGTTACATGATCCATATGTTATTATTTCAACAACCATTTAACAATACACTATTAGTAACTTAGTTTTGTAATTTTATTACCTTGATCCTAGTTTCAGTGTATGAGGCTAGAAAAAAAATTGAAAGATGATCCTGGAAGAAAATAGAAAACATGTTTGAATAATAATAACACTCGGAAGTGTAAATTTTGTATGAAAGTGAATAATGGAAGAGTTTCACGTTTCAGCAACACTTGGTTAGAGTTCATAGGAATGCCAAATATTGCAATTTATGTCTAATACACTATAAGGAGATGAAGTAAGAAGAGAAAGCGTCTCATAACATGATTGATGAGTAAAAAAAGATATACCATAGAAGTTTTACGTCTGAATCAACACTTGTTTAAGGAGTCAGATGAATGCCAAAGATTGCACATTATGTCCAATACATGTGAAAGAGGAGTTAAACAACTATAAGAAGATTAAGGAAGAAGAGAAAGCGGCTCAAAAATGATTCACGAAGTAGAAGAATATATTGACAAGTACGATAAAGAGTATGAGACGAAGAGTCAGCCAAAATAGTGTGTGCATGCTAATAGGAGGAAAGTCAGACGTTTAATTAGAGATGTCAGTTCAACCCATATCCAGCAGGTTCGGCCCATATATGCCAAAGACGGGGCGGGCTTGGACAAGCAAATTAATGTCCATAAATTTGCGGGTCTCACAGGTAAACCCCATGCTTTTTGCGGGTGGGTAGATCGATTTTGTGACGGATACGCGGGTCAGCGGATTGTCCACACAAAATAAATTAATTTTCAGTTAGCTTTCATTTTGTGGATGATTCCAATTCGGAATTAGTTACCATAGTTTTTTATTTGAAATTTTGCATGTAATTTTTTGAGTAGATAAAAAGTATGAAGTGTGTTTGCATGTTCTTCAATGGTGAGAGAAAGAGGTCGCTGCTTCCACAGATATTGATGCATCTCCTCTCTCTCTCATTTCTAGTTTCAGTGTCGGCTTACCACAGCATTGATGGTGGGAAGCTTGTATTTAATTTGGAAATCAATCACCTGTCATATTGGTGTGCAGTGTTCCGTTACTTTGTTTGTTTCTGAATATTAAAATACTATACAATGTGTATCTATTTGCATTTCATTATAATTGTAACTAACAGATGTGTTTCGTCTTTTCAGTCAGCTCTTTATCCTAAGTGCTACAAGCTGAAGTAAGATTATTTTGTGTAATGTCAATCCAAAATGTTCGAATTTGTCAACTCAAAAGTGAGACAACTAAGAAACCACTATATCTTGTTTTGATATCTAAGAATTTTGTGGAGGCACATGATGCCTTAAGTTATTATGTTACTAATTTGCAACAGACCTAAAGCCATGTAGAAGTGGACACGGCCACATTTTCTCCATCTCTTCCAATCACTAGGCAACCTCTAGCTCATGTGTCATCATGCTCTTCTACTGAGCATATCCTTTTTAGTTGAACTATCTTCCAGTTCAGTTTTTTTGCTTATCAAATTTTAGTCTAGAGTATAATTTTTACTTTCATTTTGAATTTTTCAATGTGTTTTAGTTAAATTAAACGTTTAAATCGTTAATTTGTATTGGTTTAGTTTTTTTGTTTCTTTATTGGATTTTTTTTTAAAAAAAATTATAATTTCATTACATTGAATTATATTTTTTTTTAATTGAATGTTAAATTGAATTCAAAAAGAAAAGACCTTTTTTACATCGTAAGTCCTTAGTCAATCTTAATCTCTACCTTCTCCTCCTATTACAACTTCTCAAAAAAGAAAAACTCCAGAATATTCTCATAATTTTCTATCTAGTTTCAAACCAATAAGCCATCCCTTCACCTATCTTCATGTCTCCTTTTCTCTGGACAAGAGTGAATTTGTTTCTCATGTTTTTGTCAATCAACTTTATCAACAAAGCTATTGGAGAGGCATCTTGCCCATGTCTTCTTCTATTCTTTTCTCTCCAGGTCATATAAACAGTAGCTTGGAACACTTATTTGATGATAAACAACTGCATCTTTCCCATCATTGTATCTCTCATGATTCTCATAATCCCTTCCCAGCTTACTGTAAACTTATTTAGCAAGATTACTTTCATCAATGCCTCCCAAATCTGTGCTGAATATACACACTCAAAAAAGAGATGCTCACGTGTTTCCATCGGATCATTGCAGAGAATACAAGACACATTGACCACACCATTCCAATATCTCATACGATCAGCAGTAGCAAGTCTCCCCTTCATTGCTGTCCACAAGATGAATGAATATTTCGGAGTGGCATATTTAAACCATACTTCATTATGCCAGTGGCATAGCTGGTGCCTTTCTCTAATGACTTGCCAAGTCTCTCCCGATGAGAAAGATCTTTTATATTGATCCTTTCCATTCAACCACAACGACACATCCTCTTCTTGAGTACTACTAGCTTTATATCTCTCAATTTCCTCCTCTACTCTGTTCAGAATCAGAACTCGATGACATCTTCTTGTGTGCTTCCAACTATCTTCAACTGTTGCGTTTATTGAGATCCCCATATCGATGTGACTCCCAACATCCAATATGTCCTTCAGGCAACCAAGAGAAGACCACCTTTCATGTCAAAATGAAGTTTGCTTTCCATTTTTTACCTCCACTCGATGTGGGAACCGAAATTTGCACCATCGATTTCCGTAGTCGGAAGAAAGTCAAGAAACCCTAACTTTTCCTGAGGTCCTGGTTTGTCTGCGAGAGCCAGCGACAAGTGACCAAACAAATGCGGAAAATACGAAAAGATAACAAAACAAACTCATAGAAAAAGGTATATCTTATTTCGAATCCGCGTAAGAGCGTTGCGATCATTACAAGATATTATAAAGCTTCAGCCACAAGAGCTGTCAGAGAATTACTTATTTCTAGCAACCTAAAACCTTAAACCTAGTTGAGTCGCAGCTCGATAACGTAAGAAGAAAAAGATACGAAAAAGGTTTTGATTGATTTCAGACTGAACCTTATGAAAGGCTGCCTACGTACCCCTTTCGAGGATCAAGCCGAACGTAGTTCGATTGAAAGAGTAGAACAAGAGATCGAACCGCCTTTGCGACTTCATCTAGTAATCGAGTGCCAGTCATAGAAACAGAACATATCGAGAATAATGCCTAAAGTTTCTAAGTGCAGAGAGTTCTAAGAGTAAAAAGAATTGTCCCTTTGCCTCTTCAACCTCGACTTCCTTATATACTCCTCCTAGAGGCGGTTTGCTCTTTTCCTTTCTGCCCTCAGTGGAGTTATAACTTCGCGGAAATATTCCATTTTCCTTCGATCTTCGTGTTTATCTTTGGAAACTTCACATTTATCCTCCGAACTTGACATTTATCTTCTCCTGCAGAATAAAAGATAAACTATCATAACGATTGGGCTCGATTTCGTATAAAATAGTGAGTGGGCTTTTAGCCGCACTCTTTCGGACCGTTTTCTGACTTAAGCGTTTTAACGATTTATCGAAAGAGCGTTTTCGAAACGACGTCGATTCCAAAGAAAGTTTGAATTTCTCGTATAGTGGAGGCAGTTCAAGGTGTTTAGTTAATCGTTGCCCTTTTATACGATCAATTCGAATTTCATACGAGATAACGAGTTTTTGCGGACTTCGGTCGAGATGAAACAAGAGCAAGTTCGATCCGATCTCGAAGAAGGGAGCTACGAGGACAAGACAAAGATAGGTTAGTTGATCCAACTCGCCGAGCGGGCGATTTGGACTGCTCGCTCGGTCCAACTCGCCCGTTCGGCGAGTTGGACTGCTCGTTCGGTCCAACTCATCCGTTCGGAGAGTTGGACTGCTCGTTCGGTCCAACTCGCCCGTTCTGCGAGTTGGAATGTTCGTTCGGTCCAACTTGCCGAGCGGGCCGGTTGGACTGCTTGTTCGGTCTAATTCGCCACTGGGGCGAGTTGGACGTGCACCAAGCTTGCTACGATGGCGAGCCGGGTTGATCGAGCCTTATGCTCGTTTCGTTGTTTCGACGACCAGGATCCGTTTGTCCGAGGATTCGAGTAACCTTTCTCGAGGGCTTATCGTATGAATCCTTTTCAGAACTCATATGAAAATCAATTTCGGTTTTCCCACTATTTTTTTAACTATTATTTCTTTCTTTTTAAAGAGAGACATTTTTCTTGAGCACTTTCCGACATTGATTCCGTCGTGACCGATTTTGACCCCAACACTCGATACATCTTTTTAGCTAACTCCCGACATTTTAGTATCTTCCTCCACATCCAAGATCTGTTTTGGGTATTCTCTTTCACCGTCTAGATCGAGCCCTTCCTGATGAGATAGATTTTTATCCAAGAATTCCTTTCTTTCTCGTCCTTGACTAAAAGGAGAGGGAGCAAGGTGAACTCTTCCCATTGCTAACATTCCATGGATTCCTTGCCCAACTACCAATTAATAGAGTAAAATACTCCCTTGGGATTAACTGATTCAAATAGATAGGCAGATTGAAATGGAAGTGCGCAGAAAGAATCCTCCTTACTAGCTTCAAACAGCTCACAAAATTCATTTCTTTCAGCTGTCTTCTACCCAAACCTCCCTCATACTTCGTTCTACATATATTAGACCATGAAACTTTTATTTTCCTTCCATTTAGCTCTGGTCCTGACAAAAGAAACTCAAAACATAAATTTTCAATCTCCTTTATATATTTACTTGGAAGCCTAAATGCTGCCATCCAGAAGTTTGCTAGACTAGTGATTACTGATTTAATCAGTTGCAACCTTCCTGCATATGATAAGAATCTTATTGTCCAGGATCCAATACGCTTCCTAATCTTCTCTATAAGTGGCAGATAATACAGCACCGTCATATTCTTTGTTGATAGAGAAAGACCAAGGTAGCAAACCAGGAGCTTACCGGTGGCAAAAGGGAAATGACTAATGATTTCTTCCTGATTCTGAACAAAAACACCAGCCAAGAACAGCGTAGACTTCTCCATACGAATTTTCAATCCAGACATCTTATCAGATTCTTCAAATACTCTTAAAATACCTTCAATTGATCTTTTAGTACCATCTGCAAACACCATCAGATCATAAACATCAATTCGAACGATACTTGTGTGTTCTCTGATTAATGTAGCTTACAACTTGTATCTCTCGAGTTTTGAAGATATAAAAATGTAGGTTATGATTTTTTGATGACGGTCAACCCGCAAAGCAAGTGGACTTGGTGGGGCAAACTTAAACATAAGTTTTCTTGACGCAGTTCGTTGCAGGATAACCCGCACGGTCGAAGGAGCAAATGGAATTGCAGGGGGTTAGTCCACCTGGACGCGGGTTGGATTTTTTGACACCTCTACGTCCAATGGACATGTTGTGAGTTCTCCTCCTCATGATATTTTTCAAGGAAGAAAAGATAGAAATAGTATTTTTGGAGCTTGTTATAAAAAATTAAGGAAAAAAGGTGTGTTGAGGTATAGATTTTAGTAAAGTGTGGATACAATAATTTTCTTGCATTTACTTCTATTAATTATCCTAGATTTGATGAGATGATTCAGTTTATAGTATAGAATATGATTAAAACCACCAAGTATATATGAATTAAGAGTTCATCTGCTTGAGAAAGAAGTACATAATATTTTCGGCCAAATTGAGGAGAACAAGGATTGGACCACTAAAATATGTTCACTTATGTGGATGATTGACATGTTTCAGTGGCTAAGAAAGAAATATCCACTTCCTAATTAATTCCTCTAATGAAATCAAAACATGTTTCATAAGTAGTGAAAGATGTGACATTGTTCTCTAAGATGTTTGATGATGTGGTTGAGGAGATTGGAGAAACTAACGTAATTCATGTTATCACAAACAATGAAAAGAACTACATAAAAGCTGGTAACTATCGAACAAGTATTTTATTTTCAACTCTTATGTTTCTTTTCTTTAATATGTTATATTAATGAAGTAAAAAGACTTCAATAATATTGGACTCCAAGTGATCACTACAAGAAAACATATTTTTTACTATGGCAGTATTCGTTGTAAATTCGTCGTAAACGGGGTGTTACGACGAATTAACCTCGAAATATGTTTCATTGTTAAACGTCCGTCGTAACGGAGGTTTCGTCGTAAACGACTCGTTACGTTTACGACCAAATATATTCATCGTAAAGCGCAGGGAAAGAATTCGTCGTAAACGACACGTAAGATTCTGTGGTAAAGCCCACGTAATGATTTCGATGTAAAGCACACGTAAATACTTTTGTTGTAAATCACTCGTAAACATTTCGATGTAAAACCCTTGTAAATCTTTCGATGTTAATCACTCGTAAATATTCGATGTAAACTCCATGTAATGTTTACGAGGAGTTTACATCGATTCTTATTATATTATTATTAATTAGTATATAATAAATTTTAATTTATATTTAATATTCAGAATTTAAAATAATTTAAATTTTAAAACGAAATATGAAATTGAAAAACATATTTTAAAAAGGCATTTAAAAGTCATACAATAATATTTAAATTCATAATACAAACAGAAATATAAAAAAAACTACATATCCTCGAAGTAGTTGGTGGGGTTGCTCGGCTGTTGACGGGTTGGATCAAACTCTTGGGGATCTCGTACTGGCAACCCAAGAGCGGCTCGTCTCACACTCAACATTCTCTGCATAACCGGGTTTCCCACGGCTTTCACGTCTAGCAAATCCTCAAGAGAGTCTAAACGAACCTGCTGGCTATCCATTCGAGCCTTCATCTGAGCAGTCTCTTCATCCCGTCTCGAAGTGTATGACGAAGTTACCCTTGCAACTTAGTTAACAGAGCCTATACCGAATATTCGTCCCTTCTTTTTAGGAGCCACCTATAAAATCAAAACATATATTAATATAGTTAGTTATGTTAAAATATTTAAAATAATGTAAACAAAAATTTTAAGTTGTACCTCTTCGAAGATTCTGTCGGCCTATTCGGTGGACAATGTGATTGGTAATCCATCGGGAGACTTCTGGGTTAGTTGCGTCTCCCGTTCTTCAATCCGACCAGCCACTGCTTGGAAGAGTTTCTCAGATGCAGGATACACAAAAACTCCGTCGGATGTGGCGTGAGTCATCTTGAATAGGTCAGACAGAGATGGTAAGACTCCCATCTTCTCGAACTACAAAAAAAAATTAAATTAAATATTAAAAATTATATTAATTGAATATTTTAAAATATATATTTAAAACAAAACTTACAGCTTCTAGACGGACTCCTGCATGAAGTTTTTGTCTGGTTCTGTGAAGCATGGGCAAATGACCATCTTTATCCTTCGTCCTTCGAGAAGCCGATAACGAATTGGCAATTTTGATCGAAGAGGGGTGCTCCCAATAGGCGATGAGGCCATCCCACACATCCGTCGTGAGCTCAGTGGGCTTTCCCTCATACCCGTAGATCTCCCACTTGTCCTTCCAATCGGAGACTGTGTTACAGAGGCGGATCTTTTCCTTTGCAACGAATTCCGCCTTCACCCTCTCGGTGATTCCCAAATACCAATGCCACTTTTGCTGAAACACAAAATTTTGAAAAATTACAATTAATAATAAATATTAAAAATATATATATATATATATATTTAAAAGTGAAAATTTAATTAAATTTAAAAATCTTACCGCAAAACATTTAAACCACGTGATCTTAACGTGATTTGGTATCATGCTCCAGTTCGGATATGCCCAGTCGTAGTAACCCTTAATCGTCGCTGACACGCTCCGGCTAACACAGTTGTTAGCCCCAAACCTGAAAAAAAAAACAATTTAACCGTTAGAAAATAAAAATAATTTAAATTTTAATGTAATAAAAATTAATAACGTACCAATAAGTTCCTCGGGGTCTATCGGGGTCTAGAACATCCAAACCCTCCCGTTCAGGCTGGGCAAGCAAATCCTCCACCGTATATCTCGCGAATGGAGCATATGAAGGCACACGCAAATCCGGATGAACTGCACCTTCTGGGACAGGCTGAGGTGCAGCCGCTGGAGGAGGAGGTGGAGGCATCTACGGTGGAAGAGGAGGACTCGAAAAAACTCTCTGAGAAGTCTGAGAGTCTGGAACTGCATTAGAAGACGATGGACCGGAAGAAGATGTACCGGAACCATCGCCAAACAACTGGGCATAAGTTGGTACTGTTGGTTTCCTTCTAGGAGCCATCTAAAAAAATTAAAATAAATTTAATCAATTATGACGACATAATTAAAAAATTATTCCGTTACCTAACTAATCACCTAAACTATAGTATTACGTCATCTAACTAATCACCTAAACTAATTACCTAACTAATCACCTAAACTAATTACGTAACTAATTAATCACCTAAACTAACTTTAAAAAAAATAGAAGAGGAAAGGGAGTGTACCTTAGAGGGAGAGCAGAGGAGTTTGGGAGGAATGAACGAGGCAGCCTCGTTCTCGGCGTCTCAATATATAGAAAATGTTTCGTCGTAAAAGCGACGTAATATTACGACGAAGTTACCAGGCCCGCGTTTTTCCATTTACGACGAAGTTACCAGGCCCGCGTTTTTCGGTTTACGACGAAATTTCGTCGAAACGTCCGTTTACGACGAAGTTACCAGGCCCGCGTTTTTCCATTTACGACGAATTTACCAGGTCCGCGCTTTTCCATTTACGACAAAATTACGTGGAATACATTTAACCATTTACGATGATTTTACAACTCTTAACCCTAAACACCGAGAATGAAATCCCTAAACCCCAAAGTCACATATCATCTAACATCATATCTTCTTCTCTACTACTTCTTGCTCTTTCTCCAACTTAAACTCTAAAACCCTAAAACTCCAAATAATTTTTTAAAAACTAAAGAAATACATATTATATAAAACAACATTTGTTACACATACATTAAGATGGTAAAAAACAATATTTCTTTAAACATATGTTACAATAGAGAAATACAACATTTGTTACATATATTACATCACTCTAAATCGTTTTCGTTCTCATCAATATTACATCACTCTAAATCGTTTTCGTTCTCATTACTATCATTACAATCATCATCGTCGCTTCTCTCGAACTCGTCTTCACGTGCTTCATCTGTTGCATCTTCGAGAATATCTTCATATTGAAAGTTTTGCGGGTCGATCAAAAGGATTTCATCAGTTGGTTGTTCTGGTACCTCAACTTCATTGATAGCGTCTTCTTCTTGCAAGGGCGGTTCTTCTCCAGCGACAATGCGTCCACGAGGTGTAATTTTGATAGCAGCTAACCAGTTTATCCCGGAAGTTCGAAGCCGAGGATAAGGAAGGAAGCTAACTTGCTCGGCTTGTGAAGCTAAAATGAAAGGCTCAAATTTGTTGTATCTTCTCCCAAAATTGACATCCACAACACCAAATTTGTTATACCGAATCCCTCGGTTCACAACAGGATCGAACCATTCACATTTGAAGAGGACGCATTTTAGCTTCAATAACCCCGGAAATTCCACTTCAATAATCTCCTGCAAGATCCCGTAAAAGTCTGTTTCACCTTTCACACATATTCCGTAGTTACTCGTTGCCCGATGTCTCCCATACTCGTATGTGTGAAAGGTAAATCCTCGTGTGAAATACATAGGTGATGTGGTGACCTTTGCAACTGGACCTTGAACCAATTCGTGAAACCATACGGGATAATAAGGATCGTCATAATCAACCTGCAAAAAGCAGATATTCTTAATTAATATTGAAGTATCAAAACACTTACTTAATTAATCAATGTATGAGATATATTACGTACCTGTGATTTTAACCACTTGACAAAGTGCTTATCTTTACGTGTGTCCACATCAGTTGCAGATATTCCTGGTATTGCTTCTTCAACTTGAGATACAAACATGCTGCAAATTAAACAAATAATCAAGTCATACATAATTAACTTCAATTCATATAATTAACATTCACAAAAATATTTACCTTTCAAAGTAACGGGTCACTGCATCCTCGCAGTTGAGCAGAATATAAGTGTGGGCACTATGTTTATCCTCTTCACATGACCACCATACTTCTTTCGTTTTACCACCAAACCGTCCAATTTCGCAGAAAATGTCAGGAACACCATCAATTGGATATGATGTCGGTACTCCACCATCATCATATCTTCTAGGAACTCTTTTTCTCGTACGAACAGTTGGAGCAAAGTAGTATGATGTGAAGTTAGATGTTTCGGCTGTCAAACTCCCCTCAACTATTAAACCTTCCACCTTTGCAAGATTTCCTGCTTTCCCCTTCAAATGTTTCATCTGTCGCTCATACGGATACATCCATCAGTTGTGAACAGGTCCACGAAGCAATGCTTCATACGGTAGGTGGACAACTAGAGGCTCCATGACGTCAAAAATGAAAGAGGAAATATCTTCTCCAGGTTGCACAATATGATCGGAATGTTCTGATGAAGTTGTTTGATCACTTCTTCCTTGAACGTATGTGTGCTAAGATCTCTGAAAAATGCTCTGATGGCTGTCTATTGCAAAAGTAATCAAACTAATAACATTTCATAACATATGTATATATATTATAAAATTATAATTACCTGCAAGTGCTTCATGGACATTTGCTGGAAGGAGCTCGGCAAAAGCAAATGGAAGTAGTCGTTGCATAAACACATGACAATCATGACTCTTCATTCCGGAGAACTTTTGACCTCGTTCAACACATCTTGACAGATTTGAAACATAACCATCAGGAAACTTAACTTCTGATGCAACCCAGTCAAACAAGGTTGTTTTGGCTTCTGATGACAACCGGAAGATGGGAACATGAACGTTTCCATTGCTCTTGATATGTAACTCACTTCTTGAGCAAATATCAGGTAAGTCCATCCTTGACTTTTTGTTATCTTTTGTCTTCCCAGGGACGTTAAGTAATGTATTCATGATGTTCTCAAAAAAGTTCTTCTCAATATGCATGACATCCAGATTGTGGCGTAAGAGAAGATCCTTCCAATAGGGTAGCTCCCAAAATATACTCTTCTTATGCCAATTGTGAGAGACACCATACCCATCAGGCATATTTCCAGGAACATGCCAATTTCCTCCAACCTTAACTGTTTCCTGAGCTCCGTAATAATCAATGTCTGCTTCGATCTGCTGGCCGGTGAGATATGGAGGAGGACCGTCTCTGACAATTTTTTTGTGCCGAAACAATGTCTTATTTCTTCTGTACGGATGGGCAAGTGGAAGAAAGCGACGATGACAATCAAACCAACAACTCTTCCTACCATTCTTCAGTTGAAAAGCATCCGTCGATCCAAGACAATATGGACAAGATAATCTTCCATGTGTTGTCCAGCCAGACAACATCCCATAAGCAGGGAAATCACTTATCGTCCACAGCAGAACTGCTCGCATCGTAAAATTGTTTTTCAAGGAACAATCGTACGTCCTCACCCCTTCTGACCACAATTGCTTTAGCTCTTCTATCAACGGTTGAAAAAAAACATCAAGAGACCGTTTTGGATGCTTCGGCCCAGGGATTAATATGGTCAAAAATAGAAATTCTTGTTCCATGCACATATCCGGCGGTAAATTGTACGGCGTAAGAATGACTGGCCACAAAGAATATTGTCTACCAGACATTCCAAATGGACTAAATCCATCGGTGCATAACCCAAGATAGACATTCCGAATATTTGTAGCAAAATCTGCGTGTACCTTGTTGAAATGTTTCCACGCTCTTGCGTCTGATGGATGTGCAACCTCACCATCTCTCTGGACATGTTCCGCATGCCACCTCATCGACGCAGCAGTCCTCTCAGATTGATATAATCTTTTCAATCTGTCTGTAATTGGTAGGTACCACATCCTTTGGTACGGTACCCTATTCCTCCCACGGCCTTGCGGTTTGAATCGTGGTTTTTTTGCAGAATCGACACTCTTCTAACTTGTCATCTTCTTTCCAGTAGATCATGCAGTTGTCGATGCAAACATCAATCATCTCCGAAGGCAACCCAAGACTATAAACCAATTTCTGAATCTCATAATAAGATTCAGCAGACACGTTGTCTTCTGGCAAATACTCTTTAAACAACTCCGCCCATGCATCCATGCAATTCTCAGGTAAATTATGATCCGTTTTAATATTCATCATCCTAGCTGCTAGAGACAATTTAGAGAGACCTTCTCTACAACCAGTGTAGATTGGTTGATTTGCAGCATCTAGCATTTCATAAAACCTTTTTGCATCCAAATTAGGTTCTTCTACATTTCCAGTTCCATCAGCTATTGTTGTAGTTGTTTCTAAAAATGCATCACTAATCATATCTTGAACCCTATCATGATCTACCATCTGCTCCTGATCTTGATGATAATTATATTCATTATGCAAATGATTCGGTTCTTCACTATGATGAGCATCCTCAAAATTATTATTACTACTACTAGCTTCATTTCCCCCATAACCCTCTCCATGTTGATACCAAATGTAGTATTATGGTGTAAATCCTCTGTTTACCAAATGCTTCCATACAGTTTCACTACGTGCAAATTTTGAATTCTTGCATTTCCGACAGGGGCAGAACATCTTACTGTTTTCCTGCGTGATCGGTGTACAGCCCGCCTGGTGCATGAATGTCTCTAGCCCGCTCAGAAATGCGTTCGTCACCCTCCCGTCGGAATCTTTGTGCAAATACATCCAACTCCATAACTCGTAAATACTACCGCCACCAGCTATTTTTTTCTTAGATTTTTTTTTTGAAATCTTTTTTTTCTGATTTTTTTCGGATTTTTTTTTCCGTTTGTGTGTTGTGAGGAAGAGAGTTGTGGGAAATGACATATATATAGAGAAATTTTCGAGTTGGGTAGTTGAAATATAACAACGATTTTACAAGGAATGTTTTACATGGATTTTACATGGTTTTAACATAATATTTACAACGACTTTACGAGGAAATTAGGTAAGTTAAAGCACATTGAATACACGTTTTCACCTAAATATAACGGTAACATGTTTCGTTGTAATGTCGATGTAACGATTACGACGTATTTCTCATTCCACGTACTTTCGTCGTAAACTTACATGGATTTTACGACGAAAATATTTCGTCGTAAATTTACATGGCGTTTACGACGAAAGTTGGTCTCTTCGTAGCTGCGTTGTAAACACCATGTAAATTTACGACGAAATATTTTCGTCGTAAATCTTCGTTGTTATGGAAACGTTTTCTTGTAGTGGATGTACATTGCATTGATCTAATGTTTGAGGACAATTGAGAAATTTCATAATCGAAAAATGTCATGAACAAGTGAAGTTTCATAAATGAATATATCTACATCCATGTCCCACTTGTGAACATAATGAGGAATTTCACAATGCAAAGGAATATGCACAACCCGAATTTAACCAACCATGTCTCAATTTCACAAACAATAAAAGCCTTTGAAGGAGCTGGTCAATCCCAGTGAATGGAATGAGTTTAAATACCCTAAAAATTTTCACAATATTTTATTCAAGAAAGTTTTTCGACGAATGTTCGAAATTCTCTGAAATTGATAACTCATCTTGTAAAAGTACTAAGGATGGTTGATGGAGAGAAAAAAACATCCATATAATACATTTACGCAGTCATGGATATGGCCAAAGAGGCAACCACGAAAGATTTCATCTGCAATCAAGAGAAATACGAAAAGGTCTTTGAGATCATTGACAAAAAAAAGTAGCAATGCCATCTTCACTTGGATGCAACAACATTTGCATGCAATTGGGTATCTCATAAACCTGCGATTCATTAAAAATATCTTGATTATGTACGTTACAAGGAAGTTGAAGGGATATTGTAGAATTGCATTAACAAGTTGGTTCAAGATATTGTTGATACTTAAGACAGACAATGGTAGAGTTGGATTTGTTTAAGAACGCTACGTATATCTTCCTTCATAAAATGACACTCATGCAGGGAGATATCAAAGCACTATGTATCACAAACTCGAACTATTTTCTTCAAATTACTGAATACACAAATACTAAAAATATTTTTATTTTATTAGTGGAAAGTTGGTCTTGTTATGGATCTTTAGCTCTAAATCACAGAAACTTTATTGCTGAGATCCTTATTCTGGCTTGAAGTGCTAGTCACTATGAAAGAATTTGGTGGGATGACTTCCAACTTGTAAGTTCTCTTAACCATTTTTATTTTACAGTTTTAAATATTGAACTAACCTTTAACAGTTTCATTTGATGAGGAGAAATCGACTATCACATCATTGATTGTACAACATAATTTTGTGAATTATAATGAACTCTACGACGTAGAAGAAAAAGATGTGATATCATAGATCCTAATAGTTTGAAAGATATTGATGAAAGCAATATGTGGTTAATTTGAAGAATGGATGGAGATTCATCTAATAATAATGATTTTGTGTGGCAAAATGATGATTTGATATACAATGTAGTGAGCCAAGCCAAAAGTATTGAAGATCCTAACTATTCTATTAAAGGGGAAAAAGTGAAAATTCATCTAAAAATGACAACAATAAAAGTATTTCTATTGCCTCAACTCAGAATAAATGTTAAGTCTATCTCAAAAAATTATAATGTTGCTTGATGATGATGATAAGACAAAACTGAAGTTTATTTAGGGCATATGATTTTGGGTATAAGGATGGCAATAAGTTTGATGAGGAAGATGAAGATGAGAATGATAGCATTCATGATGATTCTAAAGACAAGTTTTGTTTTGAATGATTTACTTTGATTCTTTTTCATCTGAAAATCTTTGTTTTGGTGTTTTGATTTTAAATAATTTGATTTGAGTTTTAGTTCAAAGTATTTGACAACTTTAAAATTTATTAAATAATAATATATTTAATATTAAACTTTTTATAGCGTTCTGAAAATTTCTATATACATCTAACGTATAATGATTGTTTTCTTGCGGTGTGGCACAAAGCACACACCTCTTCGCCATTAAGAGCCATGCGCCATTTAAAACTCAGTATTGAATAGAATTAACTATGGGGGCACAAGTCGGGTACTTGGTATTTTTGATATACTTGATATTCGGCTTGTGCGAATAGTAAAATTTTGGATTTGTACTTGATTTTTTACAAGCGAATACTTGCAATTTCAATTATTTGCTAAGAAATAGTGAACTTGCAAGTTACTTGTCTTGCTCTGTTACTTGTTACTTGTTACTTGTTACTTGTTACTCGTAAACTATTTATAAATTATTTGATGTTCATTGGTATATTATTTGATAATTTGTTTAAGTCTAAGCTAAATAACTTTACTATTTATAAAGATATTTCTTTTTTTCTATGTTTTAGTCAATTTGAAAGAAAAATATATAAAAGGAGAAAACTCTAACATACTTATATAAATAACATACTTATATAAATATATCACTTATGTTTGATTTACTTATGAAAATAGAAATATAACGAGTTATCTTACTATAATTTAAGAAAATGCATATTTCTTTATTTGTAGAAACGAATAACAAGCAAAACAACGTCAAATAATTATTTTTATTTTAACATTTGATATTTTTTCTTATACTTGCAAGTATAGATTACTTGATATTACTTGCAAGTATAGATTACTTGATATTCGACTTGATCAAACCAATTACCTCAATTTTATTTTATATGGAATAAATGGTTTCCAAGCTTTTTTGTTCAAAAATTATCGAGTGGAGACCAAAAACAATTGAATGAGAGTTACAAGTGTATGCAGGCATTATTGGACTATTAGTTATACATAAAATAATGAGTCCCGAGAAAAGCATCACAAAGACTCAAATCCTACGGGTTTTAAATAGGCTGGTCCTACTTCGTATTTGGGGTGCTGAAGATCCCATAACTTGGAGCCTCACCAGTAGCTCTTCCAGGGCCTGTAGGTTGTTGGTTCGATGTTTCATTTGGCAACCGGGTTGGTGGACGTGGTGGTGGTGGAGATCGGGGCGGCGGCTTTGGTGGCTGGACTCCAAACCGACCAGTAGCTTGTTGATTTGGATACTGGTTTTGGAATCGAGGTGGAGGACCTTGCCGGTCAAGGTCGCTGTCTGGAGACGGCCCAGAGGGTTGCTGATTTGGACCTCGGTCTGGGAACCGAGGCCGTGGTGGACTTGGAGGCTGGCTTGGAGACTGAGGATCAAACCTCCCAGAAGGTTGTTGGTTTGGGAACCGAGGCCGTGATGGACCTGGAGGCTGCTTTGGAGACTGAGGATCAAACCGCCCACTGGGTTGTTGGTTTGGAGCTTGGTTTTGGAACCGAGGACGTTCTGGAGCCTGAGGTTCAACCCGTTTTGCATCTCTACCTCCTGAGAAGTCATTGCTCGGTTCACTTTTTGCATACCTGTTCTGTATTTTAACTGGTTCGGGTGTCTCCTCTATAACTACTCCCTGATCATCATCAGCTTCTGAGCTGTCAAGCTTTGGTGAATCGTCTTTTATTTTTGCTGCAGTTTTTATGTTCATTTCCTTGAGTTTTATCGCCTTTCCTTTCTTGGGCGGTCCAAACTTGGCGTGTCTAACTACCACAACGGCGTTACATTTATCCGCCTCTGGCCCGAACTCCACAAGCGCGTCTTTGATCTATAGAAGCCGATGATTTAAACCAAAGCAAATGCAGGAAAACTAGAAGACAAAAGTAGGGGGAGCTTACATAACAAGTGAAGCGAGATAGTAACTCAAGCAGCTTCTCTGGTTCAAGCTCCTTCTTCTTGTCCTTGTCAGGAACTGCATGGCACTGTTACACGTAACAAAACAGAGAAGAGAGATACATGAAAAAATTGCTCAACTTCTTTCAAGTTTGGGACTTTGATTTATACCTTCACACGATATCCGCTTTCCATCAGTTTCAATGCTTGCTTTGCTTTGAACTGTAAGTCCTTTGCATCCTGAAGAGAAAAAAAAATAAAATTCTCCTTGTAGTTTTTCCATTACAACAGAGATGAGAAGAGAAAGAAACAGAGGAGGAGTTTCAAGAGGAACCTACAATCTTTGGAGTAAATCGAATTTCCTTGACCTCAGGTCGAATGGTTACTTCAGCCCTCTAGAACAACGCATTAAACCATAAAATCAGGACGCAAATACAAAAAAAAAAAGCTAGAGAATTTGAAGTATGAGTAGGCCCATTATCACTGACCTTGGCCTTAGCACGCTCCTTTCCTACTTGAGCCTTTTTGTACTTCTCATGGGCGTAGTCTGCAATTTTACACACTGGTGGGTTAGCATCTCTCTGGACCTACAAGACAACGAAGAATACCTCAATTCAAGAGAGAGACATTTGTAGACTATATAGGATACAAATCAAGACAGATCTGCAATCATCAGAAACAACTTCTAAAATTACCAACATTGTACCTCAATTAAGTCATGCTTGAGCTCCTTAGCCCGTCTGAGAGCTTCCTTCAATGATACAATGCAGTGTCCTGCACAATGACAAAACCATATCACATCAAATCACATTTTCCATTTATCTTTTTCTAATTTTCTTTGTGTGTTATAAAGCTCTACGCAGATGACTAGCACACACTTCTTTAGTAAAATGTATACGAACAAGAGACTTTTCACTGGCTCAATCAAAAAATACTCAACCAGAAAGGAACTTACTAAACAAAAGCATGTACATGAAAAAGAGAGTACCTTCCTCTGAAACCAATCTAACAGTCTCGGCAGTAATCTTGTCATTGAGACGTGGACCATCAGATTCAACTTCCTCCTCCTTCTTCCTTATCTGGAACAACAAGATCATAGAAGTAGAAGTTATGAACGACTTGACAATCATGATCAAGGTCATATGATATACACGACCTAGGAGATCCAATAACTTGCTCACTTAACTTCTATTCACCAAAAAACACAACAGAACTATAAACACTTACAAACCCAAAATATCCTTAATCAGATAATTCAACACATGTACTATAAACTGCAAAAGACAATATCTTTAGCAGACAAACTCCAATAATCAATAGCATAGATAATAAAAATGCAAATCTTGCAGGGTGGGTCCATACAGTTCTCTAACGCATAATCAAATGCAATCTAAAAGGCAGACACAGTGCTGAAAAAGATAAACGAGTGTACCTGAGCTGACGTGGCAAACAACCTGACATTTTCGAAGAGTTTAGAAGACTTTCTAGAGATGTCTGAATGTGGGATGTCGAAAGAAGACAACTTTGTCTGCTTCACGACATGAGTGAGAGAGAGGTAGCAAGACAGACTTGACTGTAGTTCCTGGTTAGTTGTATTGACGCGTACTTGAGGTACGACCGAGTGATTATACGCCAAACCGCCATGGAATCAGAAGAGGGATATTTCGATTGGAACTGCAAAGGAAGCAAATGCTTCTGATTTTCGAAGCACGATTTCGTAAAATCGAACAGAAGTGTTTCAATATAGAAGAGAGGAATCAAGAGAGATCAACGGAGCGTCAATGGGGGTGCATCTCGAGGAGAAGGCGGCCAAGAGGGGAAGGTTCACCGTCGACTTTTTCTTTGTATTTTTTTTTCTTTTTCTTGGATTTGAAATTAATTTGATTTGAGGTTTAGGTCAACGTATTTCAACTTTAAAATTAAAAAAAATATATTTAATATAAAAAGCGTTCTGAAAAGCATATACATCTAACGTATAATGATTGTTTTCTTGCGTGGACAAGCAAAGACAATCTTCGCAATAAGAGCCATGCGCCACAAAACTCAGTATTTCTAGAATTAACTATGGGGGCACAATCGGGTACTTGGTATGAATACTTGAATTCGGCTTGTGCGAAAGTAAAATTTTGGATACGCCTTACTATTGTGCTACTCGAATAGTACAACAAGTTTTGCCCGTTCCTTTTACTTGCCTCATGTTCTTGTCTTTACTTTTTACTTGTTACTCCTATTTTACTTGTTATCGTATTGTTTATTAATTATTTGATTTTCATTGGTATATTATTTGATAATTTGTTTAAGCGTCTAAGCTAAATAACCTTTTATTTATTCTATGTTTTCTTTTTTTCTATGTTTTAGTCAATTTGAAAGAAAAATATATAAAAGGAAGAAAACTCTAACATACTATATAAATAACATACTTATATAAATATATCACTTATGTTTGATTTACTTATGAAAATAGAAATATAACGAGTTATCTTACTCTAATAAATTTAGAAAATGCATTTCTTTATTTGTAGAAACGAATAACAAGCAAAACAACGTCAAATAATTATTTTTATTTTAACATTTGATATTTTTTTCTTATACTTGCAAGTATAGATTACTTGATATTACTTGCAAGTATAGATTACTTGATATTCGACTTGATCAAACCAATACCTCAATTTTATTTTATATGGAATAAATGGTTTCCAAGCTTTTTTGTTCAAAAATATCGAGTGGAGACCAAAAACAATTGAATGAGAGTTACAAGTGTATGCAAGCATTATTGGACTATTAGTTATACATAAAATAATGAGTCCCGAGAAAAGCATCACAAAGACTCAAATCCCTACGGTTTTAAATAGGCTGGTCCTACTTCGTATTTGGGGTGCTGAAGATCCCATAACTTGGAGCCTCACCAGTAGCTCTTCCAGGGCCTGTAGGTTGTTGGTTCGATGTTTCATTTGGCAACCGGGTTGGTGGACGTGGTGGTGGTGGAGATCGGGGCGGCGGCTTTGGTGGCTGGACTCCAACCGACCAGTAGCTTGTTGATTTGGATACTGGTTTTGGAATCGAGGTGGAGGACCTTGCCGGTCAAGGTCGCTGTCTGGAGACGGCCCAGAGGGTTGCTGATTTGGACCTCGGTCTGGGAACCGAGGCCGTGGTGGACTTGGAGGCTGGCTTGGAGACTGAGGATCAAACCTCCCAGAAGGTTGTTGGTTTGGGAACCGAGGCCGTGATGGACCTGGAGGCTGCTTTGGAGACTGAGGATCAAACCGCCCACTGGGTTGTTGGTTTGGAGCTTGGTTTTGGAACCGAGGACGTTCTGGAGCCTGAGGTTCAACCCGTTTTGCATCTCTACCTCCTGAGAAGTCATTGCTCGGTTCACTTTTTGCATACCTGTTCTGTATTTTAACTGGTTCGGGTGTCTCCTCTATATAACTACTCCCTGATCATCATCAGCTTCTGAGCTGTCAAGCTTTGGTGAATCGTCTTTTATTTTTGCTGCAGTTTTTATGTTCATTTCCTTGAGTTTTATCGCCTTTCCTTTCTTGGGCGGTCCAAACTTGGCGTGTCTAACTACCACAACGGCGTTACATTTATCCGCCTCTGGCCCGAACTCCACAAGCGCGTCTTTGATCTATAGAAGCCGATGATTTAAACCAAAGCAAATGCAGGAAAACTAGAAGACAAAAGTAGGGGGAGCTTACATAACAAGTGAAGCGAGATAGTAACTCAAGCAGCTTCTCTGGTTCAAGCTCCTTCTTCTTGTCCTTGTCAGGAACTGCATGGCACTGTTACACGTAACAAAACAGAGAAGAGAGATACATGAAAAAATTGCTCAACTTCTTTCAAGTTTGGGACTTTGATTTATACCTTCACACGATATCCGCTTTCCATCAGTTTCAATGCTTGCTTTGCTTTGAACTGTAAGTCCTTTGCATCCTGAAGAGAAAAAAAAATAAAATTCTCCTTGTAGTTTTTCCATTACAACAGAGATGAGAAGAGAAAGAAACAGAGGAGGAGTTTCAAGAGGAACCTACAATCTTTGGAGTAAATCGAATTTCCTTGACCTCAGGTCGAATGGTTACTTCAGCCCTCTAGAACAACGCATTAAACCATAAAATCAGGACGCAAATACAAAAAAAAAAAGCTAGAGAATTTGAAGTATGAGTAGGCCCATTATCACTGACCTTGGCCTTAGCACGCTCCTTTCCTACTTGAGCCTTTTTGTACTTCTCATGGGCGTAGTCTGCAATTTTACACACTGGTGGGTTAGCATCTCTCTGGACCTACAAGACAACGAAGAATACCTCAATTCAAGAGAGAGACATTTGTAGACTATATAGGATACAAATCAAGACAGATCTGCAATCATCAGAAACAACTTCTAAAATTACCAACATTGTACCTCAATTAAGTCATGCTTGAGCTCCTTAGCCCGTCTGAGAGCTTCCTTCAATGATACAATGCAGTGTCCTGCACAATGACAAAACCATATCACATCAAATCACATTTTCCATTTATCTTTTTTCTAATTTTCTTTGTGTGTTATAAAGCTCTACGCAGATGACTAGCACACACTTCTTTAGTAAAATGTATACGAACAAGAGACTTTTCACTGGCTCAATCAAAAAATACTCAACCAGAAAGGAACTTACTAAACAAAAGCATGTACATGAAAAAGAGAGTACCTTCCTCTGAAACCAATCTAACAGTCTCGGCAGTAATCTTGTCATTGAGACGTGGACCATCAGATTCAACTTCCTCCTCCTTCTTCCTTATCTGGAACAACAAGATCATAGAAGTAGAAGTTATGAACGACCTTGACAATCATGATCAAGGTCATATGATATACACGACCTAGGAGATCCAATAACTTGCTCACTTAACTTCTATTCACCAAAAAACACAACAGAACTATAAACACTTACAAACCCAAAATATCCTTAATCAGATAATTCAACACATGTACTATAAACTGCAAAAGACAATATCTTTAGCAGACAAACTCCAATAATCAATAGCATAGATAATAAAAATGCAAATCTTGCAGGGTGGGTCCATACAGTTCTCTAACGCATAATCAAATGCAATCTAAAAGGCAGACACAGTGCTGAAAAAGATAAACGAGTGTACCTGAGCTGACGTGGCAAACAACCTGACATTTTCGAAGAGTTTAGAAGACTTTCTAGAGATGTCTGAATGTGGGATGTCGAAAGAAGACAACTTTGTCTGCTTCACGACATGAGTGAGAGAGGTAGCAAGACAGACTTGACTGTAGTTCCTGGTTAGTTGTATTGACGCGTACTTGAGGTACGACCGAGTGATTATACGCCAAACCGCCATGGAATCAGAAGAGGGATATTTCGATTTGGAACTGCAAAGGAAGCAAATGCTTCTGATTTTCGAAGCACGATTTCGTAAAATCGAACAGAAGTGTTTCAATATAGAAGAGAAGGGAATCAAGAGAGATCAACGGAGCGTCAATGGTGGGTGCATCTCGAGGAGAAGGCGGCCAAGAGGGGAAGGGTTCACCGTCGACATTCTTTGGATTTTTTTTTCTTTTTCTCAAACTCAAAAGCAGTTATTGGGCTTATGGGCTTTCAACTGTTTATCTTTGAGATAATTACAAGAAAGACACTTTCAATTATCTGAAAGTGAAAAAGCATGCACTTTTCAGTTATTTTTGATAAATAAAAAATAAAAAAACAATTTCAATTATCAGTGACATACATAGTTAGTTTTATTCCTAGCTATTGAAGCATTTTCACAATTTTTTAACACTTATATATGTAAACTCAAATTTTATTTCTTCAGAAAGTAAAAAAAAAAAAATAGGGAGACGATAAACAGAGCATCAAGGGGTCCATAAGAAGCCCACATTTCATATAAACAAAACAGTTATACCATATTACTATATTACTAGATGATAACCTCCCCATGTAAGTTTTTAATACTTGCGTTTGTTTATTAAATGATTTTAACATTTTGCAACACTACAATCTTTATCGATTGTAAAATGACGAATACAAATATCGGTATCTTAAATGTATCATCGTTGTTGAATAGTTAATGTATTACAGCTCATTTTAATTATTTTTAAAATTTCATATGCACAAAAGAAATTAAGTCTTGCGGTGACACAAATCACCAAAACCAGATACGCAACATCGATTGTAAAATAACGAAAGTGGATTAGGTTTTATGTTCTCGATATGTTTACTATTGACTTTTTACTATTAATTCTCCATAAGTGATTTCATTTTATACCTCTATAAAATTGTGTGTTCGTTCTCGTTTTTGTATCACTGATATGAGTTTTGTTTCTTTTTATAATTTCTTAATTATGTGAATTCGGTGAATTACATAAGTGTCAATTTAAAAATATGGACATCTGTGAAAATTAGTTCCACTGCTGATACATATTTAAAAATCAAAATTTTGAAGAAAATCACTGGCAAACTATATTCACATGTTAGTGTTCAAATCTAATATATCAAACTGTTATAGAATATAAGTGCAGACTCGAAATATAAATGTCTGTCAAGTATATATTCACCTGTCCGGTCTAAAAATCATCTAATTCTATAATAACAAAACAAATTACTTATTTTATTAACTTACGCTTTTGAGGTTTAGGTATTTAAGAGTATACCGATAAAAATATATATAATATTTTATCATTAAACTATGTATAAACTAAGAGGTGTTTAATTTGTTAAATATAAACCAAAAAACTTATAATAAATAATTCAAATATCTCATTCCTACAAATATAATAGATGGATAGGATATTAGAGAGAAACAAATATTAGAGGAATGATCAAATCTCTCATTCTTCAAACGTACTCAAAAGGAGGTGATTGGAATCTTGTCATGCTATTTCATTAAAATATTTTTAGGAATAAAAATCAAGAATAAATTATTTAATCTTAATGAAATAATATATATATATATATATATATATATATTATTCAATTATTCAAACTTGATGTGGTATGGGTAACCAGACCAGAATAGAACAACCAATAAAGCAAAGAGATCTATGAAAAGAACGGGCATTCATAACTAGTGAATCAGCAATTTTATTTTGCGTTCTTGGGAAGTAGCTGATCTTGAAGTCCGAAAAACACATCTGGAGAATTTTAATGACCTCCAGCTCAGTTGAGAAGTTTGGCCAAGCTTGTGGGTCCGTTATCATTGCAATCAGGTCCTTACAATCTGTCTCAAATCTCTGACAGGTCGAATGATGTAGTATGCTCTTCATTGCCCATCTTAACGCTTCCAGTTCCGAGTGTAATGTTGTCTCACGCCTCCTTAAGTTATGTGTCCCCATAAGTTAGATCTTTCCCATGATATCCTTCCAAACCCATCGAATTCCACTGAATTGATCTGTGGAGGTCCATGAACCATCCACCATACAAATATTACTCAAGCTTATGTCTTGTGTTTTTTCAACAATTTGTGCTTGTGGAGGAGCAGGTATAGTATCCTTTGCATTGTACCAGGCCTGATGCTCACTCTCTGCATACCTGACTAGTTCCAACGGGTCCCTCTGTGTATACCTCTGAATAGCTTATCATTCATAGCCTTCCAACCATATTATAGTCCATATTGGTGTAGATACTCGAGATAGGGAAATTTCGAGAGCTTGACGGTGTTGATGATAATGTCCATGCTTGTAAGGCTGGTGGGCATTCAAAGATCGCATGAGTAACAGTTTCTTTTGGCTCTCCACATCTTGGGCAGTAGTTATATATTGCGGCGTACCAGATTTCTTGTGACCACTACATGCCCTGAGAATAATTGCCAAATAAGATGACAAATCTTTTTTGGTGCATTCACTTTCAAAGCAAAGGCTTGAAGTTTGGTTATACTGGGCTCTAGAACTTCTTTTTCCCGATCATATGTCAGTATATTTGTAACTACTCAATTTCCAGACATGAATGTATATTGACCATTTTTTCGTGTAGCTCCAGCAAAAGGTATCCGGTCGATCAGTAGGGCTTATGGCCAAACTCTGAAATCTGAACCATCGGTGTGTCTTCCTGATCTACATATCATTCCAGTAGTCGAGCATCCCAATCCTTTGATTCAAAGTTAATAAGATTACTGACAATCATTTTTTGATGTACTACTGGGGCCCTGGGACGAGCCGGCCTTGCTGGCGTTGAGGGAATCCATGGATCCTGCCACACATTAATTTTATACCCTGAATGTACTTTCTTCCTGATACCCAACAGTTATAGCTTCCTTGCCGCTATAATACTCGTCTACACATAAGATGGATTATCCACTTCGCCAATTCGCAAAGGCGAGCTTAGCCGATAGTATTTTCCCCGAAGAACTCTCGCCACTAATGAATCTGGAAATTGAACAAGACGCCAAAGCTGCTTCGCTAAAAGAGCTAGGTTGAATTCATGGATAATGCGGAAACCAATTCCTCCCTCCTCTCTAGGTGCACACATCTTTTCCCATTTAGCCCAGTGAATTCTTCGTTATGGTGGATTTGAGCTCCACCAGAATGGTGCGATGGCACTTGCTAGGTTCTCACATATATCCAAAGGAAGCAAGAAGCTGGACATGACATATGTCGAAAGTGCTAACAAAATAGATTTAATTAAAACTTCTTTTCCTCCTTTCGATAGCCGTCTACCAGTCCAACCATTCACTCTGTGTAGTAGTTTTTTCTTGTAAGAAAGCAAATAGCTTACACTTGGAGCCACTAATATCCTCTGGGATTCCTAAGTAGGAGCTCATTCCCCTTTGTTTTGGATACCAAGTGTATCTTTAATCACTTGTCGATCATTTGCTGAAATCCTTTAACCAAAGAGTAATGAGGATTTATCAAAGTTGATACATTGACCTGATGCTTGTCCATACTTCCTGACTACTTTCATAACTTCTTCATATTCACGGGGCTCTGCCTTACAGAAGAAAAGACTATCATCAGCAAAGAGAAGGTGTGATACCGAGGGGCTAGCGCGTGCGACTCGCATCCCTGTTATCTTCCCATGGTTTTCTGCATGATTAAGAAGACTAACGAGCGCTTCCGTGCATAGAATAAATATGAAAGGAGACAAAGGATCTCCTTGACATAAACATCTTCCTGGGACAATATTTCCCCTTGGCTCTCCATTCATGAGAACTTTGTACTTGACCATCTCATAATCCAGTCAATCCATATCTCTGAAAAACTCATATTCCGCATGACAGCCTTAATGAATGACCATTCTATCATATCATATGCTTTACTCATATCCGTTTTTATGGCCATTCTTTTAACTCTTCCACTTGGCTTGGTTCTCAGCGCGTGGAACATCTCCTAAGCAATCATGATATTATTTGTGATATGTCTTCTAGCAACAAAGGCCGACTGGGTTTCATATATCCGTTGTGGAAGAACTTTCTTCAATCTTTGGCATAAGACCTTAGATATTATTTTATAGCTGACATTGCATAGACTGATAGGTCTAAACTTTGTCATCTCATTTGGCTTAGTCGTCTTAGGGATTAGGCATATATTGGTATCATTTCGCTATTGCGCCATTGTCTCTTCAAAAAGTAGTAAATCATTTTTATCCGTAATTATATATATTATATGAATTTAAAGTATGTATAGTATCAATATAAAAAATTTAAATAAAATGAGAGATGTAAACTAAAAATATAAGGTTAATTATACATATGTTCGGTTATCTTTGGATATCCATTCGAGTTCGGATATTACACGTTCGGGTTCGGATATCCAATCTCTCCTATTTCAATACTCGTTCGGGTATTTTGCTATTTCGGTTCGGGTTTTTCGGATCGGGTTCGGATATGGGTTCGAGTATCGGGTAAAATGCACAACCATAGATATAATAGTCTTTTCACAACAAATGAAATATAGTTTTCAAAAATAATAAAATATAATATAATTTTCAAATTTTGAAAGATAAATAGGGTATTTTCCAAAATCTCCCTATAATATTGGAAGTTTTAATGTTACCCCTAAGTACTAAATAAAACACATTTCTGAATCTCAACACAATTAAATATAAATGGAAGCAGAGTGCCACAACAACACTATTGTTCAGTTTCTCACCATGAAACTTATATACTCCAACATTTATTCCTCTAATACCACTCTTCGAAACTTTATAACAATCTTCAAGAACCAAGGAACTTGATACCATTTACAAATTAATTAGAAGCCAGAAAGTTCATGGTTCGAGCAGCGGGATTGCATTTAAGGGGATGAGCCATGGTCAAGTTCATTCCTCCAGCAGCCTCTTCCATGTTAACTGTGTTTCCTTTGATTCTCCAGTCAAAGCACTGCACCATCGTTCCAATTGGAGTTCCTATCAAGATATTAACTAGATTTGCACTTGGACAGCCTCTCCGTCCACTTCCAAAAGGAATGTACTTAAGCGCTTGCTCTGATAATTATAAATATTATTATGTTTAGCATATGTTAATAAATTATAATTATAAACATTTTGAACGATTTTATTTTATAAAATATAAATATTTTTTATAAAAGCGTTTATATAAACTTATATACAGTGGCAGACCCACGTGCAATAGCATGCGATCATCTAACACCATAGAAATACTAAAAATTAAGTATGCAAGAACCAATTGTTTATGACTTCTGGTGTATTTGGTTAAGGTGGTGCTGAATGAACCCACATAACCTGCGTTCGAACCCCCTCATTGACACCTGTATTTAATATTTTTTGTATTTATCTTTATTATGATCCCTCATAAATAAAATTTTGGGTTCGCCCCTGCTTATATACATAACATAACCGTAATTTTATATTTTATGTTGGCAATATTAATCATACGTATTATTTTTGTATCATATAATTTCTTTTGCTTCACAAAATCATATATAATATTTACATTGATAGAGAAATATATATATTATAGTTTATAATATTTTCATTCTTCATAGTAAATAATATAATTAAAACAATCAATACTTGTTTATATACTGTTATTTTATCATATTTTATATAACTTAGTCTTATAAATTGATATATGTTATTTGGTGATTTATATTTTATTATTTATACTTAAGAATTTTGTATTTTAGTGTAGATATTTAATTTAATTTATTTTTATTTTTTAACATTCAAACAATACAAATATGATCATTAGTAAATTTATTTGATAAAAAAAATTATAATTGTTTAGTATAATCTGTTTGATCTGCTTTTAATATGCATTATTAGTTTGATTTGCAGTTTTTTTTAATGAAATTTCAAATTTATTGATCACCTCTGTAAAATGTATGTACAAATGCCTATGCGTTTAAGAATAAAAGAATGAAAGCAGGGACTGATTAATTTGTACTTCAAACCAACGCCTCATAAGACCTTGGAACTTCGGCTTCCTCGTGTAACCAGTTGATGTGATCCGGTTTCTAACCGTTTTATCGATCAACCGGGCCAGATGATCAACAGGCTTTGAGATACCATTGTGTTTCCTCTCATTCCGCTCACGCCAGATGTAATAGACCGATACCTGTAGCACAATCCTCAAGAGAATATATGTGAGACTATCGTAGGAGCCTGTCAAGAGCCACATCATGGTAGTTTCCCAGTCAGGGTCAAGATCTCTTCCAAATAGGTTCCCAACCACTCGAATCCATAGTGTAAAGGTGTATGGACAGGCAAAAAACATGTGATCTCTTGTCTCGTCTGGCTCTCCACAAAAGAGACAGCCTTGAGGTTGGCCCCATTGGCTTGTACGATGGCAAGTAGGGAGCCTATCTCTGATAGCTAACCAAGTGATGAAAGCAAACCGTGGAACACCCTGAGGGAACCAGACCAGCCTGCTCCAATCAACTCTGTCCCACCGTTTCCGAATCAAATCCCACGTAGTGCTGGAGATGAACTTATCATCGAAAGAGTTTTCGCCGCTCCACCAAAGAGCTCCATCTGAGACATTCTCCACCAGCTGCATGGGGAAAGCTTTGATGTCATGAACTAATTCCTGAAAGATACGATCACGACACCTGCGGAAATGCCAATCTCCATCAACAAATACATCACATATCTTTGCATTCCTCACAACTCCTAACTTCTGAGTTCCAATCTCGCTCATTACTTCAATCAATCTACCTTGTGGATGCCATATGTCAGTCCAGAACCGAACAGCACACCCATCTTGGATACTCAATCTAATAAACTGCTTTGCTAGCAGGCGATATTTTATGAGTTTCCTCCAGACCCATGAACCGATCGCAGTATCCTTAGCATCCCACAGCGTCTCATGGCAAAGCATGTATTTTTGCACCCATTTGACCCATAGAGAATGCGAGGAAGAGAACAGTTTCCAAATTAGCTTAAGTCCAAATACAGTGGTTACCTCCTTGACACGCCTAAGTCCCAGCCCACCTTCTTCATACGGCACACATACCTCTTCCCATGCAATTTTTGCCCTTGAAGTGATATTTGGAGAGCCACTCCACAGAGAAGCTGAACACATACTCTCAATCTCATCTATACAAGCTTGTGGAAGACAGAAAGCAGAACACCAGAAGTTCGTGATACTAGCGATGACTGACTTAATAAAAAGAAGTCTCCCAGCATATGAGAGGGCTTTGCTTGTCTAGGAGAGGAATCTGGCACGCATCTTTACTATCAAAGGTTCATAGTCACTCCTAGTCATGATTTTTGTAGTGAGAGGAAAGCCAAGATACCTTATTGGCAGAGCAGAAACGGAGAGGCCAGCAAGCGCTGCTTCGCTTTCAAGAGCCACCTTGCCCTTGCCTGCCGCGAAGACTGTGGACTTAGCAACATTTAACCTGAGACCGGAGATTCGAGCAAACTCTTCAAACACCTCCAATGTACCCTTTAGAGAATCCGGGGTACCGTTAGTGAAGACGACAATATCATTAGCAAAACTTAAATGGGATAGGTTTACTTCCTTGCACTGAGGATGAAATCCAATCTTCCCTTCTATAGCCGCATTGTTGAGTAGTTTTGATAGGACATTACTGACGATAACATAGATGTACGGAGAGAGGGAGCAACCTTGCCAAACACCCCATGAGCTCGAGAAAAAACCCTCCAATTCTCCATTCACAGACACAGAGAAAGTCGCAGTCATAATACATTTCATGATCCAAGTGACAAACAGATCTGGATAATTCATAGCTCTCAGGGTGTCTTCTATGAAGGTCCACTTAACTGTGTCGAACGCCTTGGAGATGTCGAGCTTAATGGCTGATCTAGAGGAGACCGACAGCTTGTGATAGTCTTTGACAAGCTCAGTAGCCAACATGACATTTTCCAGGATCAGTCTACCTTCAACAAAGGCGCATTGGTTCAACTCAATTGCCTCCGGTAGGGTAGCCTTCAATCTCCTAGCAAGAAGCTTGGAGATTACTTTGTAGATTACGTTGCAGAAGGCTATAGGTCTGTAATCACTCAACTTTTCAGCATCTGCAGACTTCAGAACCAGAGAAAGCAAAGCGGCGTTCACACAGTGAGGCATGAAACCAAAAATGAAGAAGGATTGTATGGCTGACACGACATCCTTCCCAATTACTGGCCAAGCGGCTTTGTAAAATTCCATAGGGTATCCAGCAGGTCCTGGTGCTTTGTTAGATGGCATAGAGAACAATATGTCCTTAATCTCAACTTCTAAGATCGGCTTCATGAGCAAGGCTGCATCTGCAGAGGAGCATCTGTAGTCCACTAAACCCCGAATCTCTTCTTGGGTAAGACCCGTCACAGACTCGTGAGAGTCATTTAAGAAAGCTTCAAAATGAGAGACTGCCTCACTTGTAATTTCCGAGAGAGATGTGAGAATCCTTCCATCTGCAGTGACTATCCTCATGATGGTGTTACTCATGTTTCGACTATGCGTCACCTTGTGAAAAAACCTTGAGTTCCTGTCTCCTAAACCCAACCATTGAACTCTGGACTTTTGGTTGAAGAATTGTTCTTCAATACCCGAGATGTGGTGCCAATGTTCCCATGCATATGAAGCGGCTTCAAATGTTGAGGTTTGCGGATCTGACATTGCTGCGTTCTGCTTCTCACACAAGACTGCATACGCCTGCTTCACCCGCCCCGGGAGATCACCATACATATCTCTGTTTAGACCTCTTAGCTCAAACTTTAGTGATTTCAGTTTCTCTTGCAGACACTTTAAAGCTGTTCGCGAGTGAAAAATAGGAGCTGGCTCATTCCAGACTCGCTCTGCAACTTCCAGAAACCTAGGATGACTTGTAGTGTGGTCGAAGAACTTGAATGGCTTCATGTTTCCTTGAGGCGCCTCGCGAAGCAAAGTATGCATACGCTGGTGATCTGATACGCCACCAGACTCAAACGTAGTGTAGGATTGTGGAAATGCATTCAACCAGCAGCCATTCACCATAACTCGGTCAAGCTTCTTGCTTATAGGGTTATCATCTTGGCAGTTAGTCCAAGTGAAACAAGGCCCTACTTGAGCAAGATCCACCATATCACAATTGAGTACCACATTATGAAAATATTTAATCGCTGCGCGATCGGATCTTGTTTCCATGAACCTTGAGTGCTCTTCCTCGTGTAAAGCAACGTTAAAATCCCCCTGGATAATCCAAGGGTTGTTACTACCCGCTACAAACCGCGATACAAACTCCATTTCTTCCCACAGAACTCTACGCTCCAGAGCACAGTTGGACGCGTAAATGAAAGAAAAAATGAACGTGTCACCTGTAGACTTATATCGAACCCACACTTTGATCATTTGCGCACTAGTCAAAACCTGACAGACCTCCACCTCCTCAGACCAGCAGACCCAGAGTCTCCCGAGCCTATGATGAGAGTAGTTATTTATACAATTCCAACCTGGAAAAGTTGTATCAAAAATCTTCTTAAAGTTACTTTCCTGAACTCTAGTTTCCATCAAACAACCGATGGACAACTTCGCAGCCTTCACCCAATACTTGACTGCTTTTTGTTTGGGCGGCTTGTTGAACCCGCGCATGTTCCAAGCGACGATTGATGACATCAGTGCTTCCTAGAGGAAGCTTTCCTGCTATTGGTTTGACCCTTCTGTTGCTGCGACATCACTTTAACAAGATCCCTCAAATTCGCGATTAGCTTCTTTGAACCTTTGCCAGATTGGCGTTGCGAGCTCGACTTTTGATTGACTGCTAAAGCCTTACCCGAAACAATCTCACCAGATTCCTTCTCCTCTACTCTTCGCTCTAGCTGATCTGTAACCACTTGAACAGCATCATCATCATCAATCTCCCCCTCTTCTCTAATATCTTGCAAGATACTGAAACCATTTGGGGAAAGACACCCACCAGCGCCCGTAAAAGACGTCAGTACCATACTCTTCTCAGCCATCACTAATCCTTGACCAGACAAATCCCTCTTTCTCTGTGAGGTACCTGCGTGAGTTCCCACCTCAGAAACTCCATAGAGATTCTCCTTACCCGAGATTGACTCCAACTCTTCCATTAGCTTCGAGACAATTTCGGTACTGGCAGTAGCCATACCTTCTTTTGTCGGAAAATTCTCTAGTTCCACTGCATCATTTCCACTCTTCTCACTGGTTACTGCCGTGGCATTTACAGAGTTCTCACCGTGCACAACCAGTTGCTTTTGCTCATCAAACACCTTCTTTACCTGACAGTCCTTTCCTGCATGTCCCCATTTTGAGCAAGAGAGACACCTAGGAGGGAGCCAGGGGTAACTGACCGATACCATACCATTAGAGCCATCACGACCCCTGAAACTGATCTTGCTTCGCAAAGGTTTTGTCAGGTCCACTTCAACAAGCACCCGAGCCACATCCATACGAATACACTTCTCCGTATTTGGGTGAAGCTTAATGAACTTCGCCGAAACACGTGCAATAACCTCAATCCCTTGTTTGAGTAAAGATAACCAGGAACATCCGTAAGGTCCATCCATAGAGGCATGGCTGAGAGATCAGGAGGAGCTCTAGCTGTTTCCGGGGTCCATTCACCAACCATCAATGGAACCTCAGCAATATGCCAAAATTTCCTCTTCACCACCCGCTCACGTACTTCCGCATCCTCAATCTGAAACAACATATTGTCTTCCCAATGAAATGCACATCGATTCTGCTTCTCTTCCCCTGCGCTGCCCAGATTCGGTTCACAGTAGCGTGAATCGATCCAATATGCGGCTCATCGTTTATGAAATAGCCCACAACGAAACACTTCCACAGGGGGTTTACATCTTCCAGGATCTCCTCAGGAATTGCAACCTCCGCGATTCCATCATTCACTACAAAGACAGCCTCTTCCACCAAAGAAGAAGAAGAGCCCTCCTTCACCACTGCCGAGTATGAGTTCTTTGGAGAGCCCCTCGGCGAAATCACTCCAGAAGACTGATTGGTCTCCTGCGGCACCGAGTCTTCATCCTTCCCAGTAACGCAATCGCCATCTTCCATCGGGGTCTTGTCCAGCAACGAAGAGAGGCCCAGAGGGGCCGCCTTATCCGGGGTCACAGGGTCGCCAATTCCGTTGCCATCGCCATCGCCGTTTTTGGACATTAGGGCTTTCGGTATCAATCGAAATTTTCTTTTTTATTCCTTTGATCTGCATTTGATATGCATTCTCGGTTTGATATGTAGTTTTTGATCTGTGTCACCATAATAAAAATTTGCATGCATAATGAAACTATAAATTAAATTTATGATCTGCGTATAAAGGGAAAAATGTGTTGGACATTTTCAGATGGCCAATAAAAATAAATTTAATTATGTTCTTATTAATTATTAATAAATAGTCAACTTTATTAATTTTTGTTTTTTACTTTCATACGAAACAAAATAATCTTAAAAATTAGATTTGATTTTTTTATTATGAAATAATTTATTTTAAACAATTTTATTTAATAAAATATAAATATATTTTACATAAACTATATATATAACATAACCATAATTTTATATTTTATGTTTACAATAATAGTCATACATATTATCTTTGCATCATATAATTTCTTTTGCTTCACCAAAAAATCATATACATAGAGAAACATATACATTATACATTATAGTTTGTTTTATTTTCATTATTCGTAATAAGTAATATAATTAAAATAATCAATACTTATTTATAAATTGCTATTTTATAATATTTTATATAACTTAGTTTTATAAATTCATATATGTTTTTTGGTAATTTATATTTTATTATTTATACTTAAGAATTTGTATTTTTAGTATATATATATATATTTAATTTTATTATTTTAATTATAACATTTGATCTAATAAATTTATAATTGTTTCATATAATGTAGTTGATCTGCATTTGATCTCATTGATCTGTATTTTTTTTTATCTTCGTCACCATTTGAAGCCTTTATATACAAAATGTGACAAGTTCAATTATAAACAGAACCAACTCTTAATCGACTGTGACACAAACCTATACCTTTAGCTCATACTAATTGAAAAGGAATCAAGAGAAACACATTTCAATAATAATCCATAGCAATCACATTTGATCATTTGAGTTTTCACATAAAATAGACAATACCCAGAACATAAATCATACAAGTTGACAAAAAGAGAGAGACCAAGCCTTGGATGCTTGTAGGCCTGGGCGTTCGGGTATCCGTTGGCGTTCGGGTCGGGTTTTTCGGATTTCGATTCTCTTTTATAACACCTCTTAGGTCTCATTCTAGTAAATTTGCAAGTACGGGTCGGGTTCGGATATAACACATCGGGTTCGGGTCGGTTTTGTATCACATCATAGAACCCAGAAAGTATATATCATTCGGATTCGGGTTATATCGGATCGGTTTGAATATACCCGAAATAAAATCTAAAATTTAAAAGTAAAATATAAGAAATATATATTTATTTATATATAATTAAGTATTTAAGGTAGTTATTTAAATTTTAAATACTTACTGTTAGATAACATATCAAAATAAATATGAAATTGAATATTTGAAGTATATATTCATGTTTCATATAATTATATTGTATATTATTTTGGACATTCGGATCAGTTTCTTCGGATATTTTTTCGGATTTTTTGTTTTTTTTTTCGATTTTTCGGATTATCCGTTCGGATTCGGTTAATAACACTTCGGATTCAGATAGTATTGTATCACCTTACAAGACCCATTCAGATATTTTTTATATTTCGGACCGGATACGGATCGGGTTTTTTGGTTTGGGTTTGGTTCGAATTTCGGATTACGGATATTATGCCCAGGCCTAGATGCTTGTCTGGGAGATTTAGATAGGTCGAGAGATGGTGGAGCAACATATTTCACCGGGAAAATCAACTTCCATGGTCAATAGTTTTATCAGTGTCAAGAAAAACGTTGACTAGAAAAATGAGTAGGGTTAAATTCATTGAAACGAAATTGCTTTTAAAAATGGATTAAATTGATCTCTCTTTATTTTAGCCAAACCTCCATTTATTAAATAGATTTAACTGGATCAATCAATGCTATTAAAAGGGAAGGAGTCCTAAAAAATCTACCTATGAAAGTTGTTTAAATTTTTTTTTTTTATTCTTTTTTTGGTCTTCCCCTATATATTATAACATCACGTAACAAATATTTCACCCTATATATGTATCCGGTTTTAACTCTAACTATAAAATTGGTTACATTATTATATATTTGAACCATTTAAATCGAGTAGTAAACCATCGTACCAGAACAACCTTAATATCAACTCGTGATTACATTTTATATAAGCGCATGTCTCACGAATCTCAAGAACATCGCATGTCTCACAAATCTTACGAAAATAAAACCTATTCACAGAGACAAAACAATTAAAAATTGCCAAAGTGGTTCATGCACCGTATTTTATGAAGTTATTGCAATACACATGGCCAACTCATGAAAATGCATTACATTTTCTTTATGGTTTGACTATGAGACAAGGTAAGTTCACGTTTCAACACCGCATCGAATTCTTTTACAATGTTACCTATAAAGTTCACCTATAAACTATTTCATTCCACTTTCGAATTCTTTTACAATGTTACCTATAAAAATTGATAGTACCTTTGTTCTGAATGTTTTATCTTTTAATGTAATCAAATCAACATGTTACTCAAATCATGAAACACAGACACCAAATGTGACTTTTAATTCACGTACATGTAAAGCTCTTTCTGCAATTCTTTGTATTCAATAAAAGTTCATTCAGGATCAATAACATCAACATTCATTATCGATTTATTTATTTTTGCTGTTGTGACCATTTTTTAACTCCTAATTACTTGAACGAATAAATTCGAATAAAAAATTAGTTATATCCGAATTGATGGTAAGATTCTTAGTAACAAAATTAGATTTACGAATATTTTTATTCCTAAAAAATCGACTCCATCATTCATTCTAACAGACTGTTAATCTAATTATTCACGTAATTATATAACGTAAGAAGTTAGATTTGAGAATATTTTATCCCCAACACTCTACTGTCATCATTATTACTAAAGCTTAATCAAATTGTTCACATGATATTTTACCACTACAACAAGTAAAATATCTATAAGATTTGGTATAAACTACTTCTTAACTTAATCAAACCAATTTGTTTTAACTAGGTTGTTAACATATCTTAATTTTCCCGATTTAAATTTATATATTCACAATAGAAATAAATAAATATTTGAAATATTTCTTATACGATCCAACATCTCTAAACTTATTCCTCAAACATTATAAATAACAAAAACAAACTAATAATATCATATAAATAAATGTTTGTTTTCTCTAATATCATTTTCTTTATTTTCAAAATAGTAAAAAGAAATTCATCAAAGTACAATTTAAAGTATATAAAATTTTAATTTAGGATGACAAAAAAAATTTTAATGGGTCAACCAGGGTTAAGTCACATGTTAATGATATTTTTTAGATTTTTATCGGACTTTATCAGATTTTAATTAACCAAATTTTCATTAAATTTGAATCGGTTTATATACGGATCATCGGGTTTATCGGTTCAACCGCGGATTTAGGTCAGATATGAAAATAATAAATATTTTTTTAAAATAAATATATAGATCAAACTTCAAAATAATACTTAATATCAACTAACATTTTTACCCAAAGTCAAACCCGCGCTTTCAAAGCGCGGATCAAAATCTAGTAATTTATATAAAGTCCAATAAGTTTAAATAGACATTTATTTATATTAAAATCCCATTTTAAATCTGTGAACAAAATCCATTATAAAATAATTTACTACTCCTAAATAATGTTGTGGATTTTAACAAAAAAAATGATCTGGTTTTGGACAACTTTGTGATGGATAAGTATATAGTAGGATATATATTTCGTTTATTGGTTTCACGTGATTGGAATACAAAGATGGTAATTGGAATGGGTGAAATGAAATGCAATTTTTTATGTATCAGATTGTCTTGTACATATCTTTCACGAGGATTTCACTTTTTTTCATAAATCATACTAAGGGTCCGATTGGTAATGACTGTAGCTTTAAAATTTTTGTTGTTGAAAAAAATCTGTAGACTTTTTGATGTGGCTTTAGATTTTAGTGCTGTAGAATTTTATGGAAAACACTAAAAAATTCCTTTGGATATTTGGCTGTGCAGAGCACTTGTAAGGTTATTTCAAGAGCAGTGGTTTCAAAAAAAAATTTAAAGCTTGATTGCTCTGAATTTGGTGCTGTAAAAATAAATAGGACTGTGGACAGCACATACAGCAACTACCAATCACCCCCTAAATGGAAAGGAAATTTCATTAAATAAAAACCCCAAAGTAAGAAAAGTAACCAAAACCTTCTTCTTTCTTTCTATCTCTCATTTTCTAGAAATCTAATTGTAATTTTTTTTGATATTTCACCAATTTTTTTTTGTTATTCACCTCACTTTTTATCACTAATCAAAATACCACGAAAATTAGTAAATAAAAGTATTAAAATTAAAAAAATGCAAAATAGCTGGAAAAGAAAACGACACAGACGATAACGCCCTCAACTGAATTCTAAATCATTGACCCTAAATCCAAACCCTAGACCATAAACTCAAACCCTAAACCCTAAACCTAAACCTTAAACACAAACCCTAAACCTTAAAGGAACGACATCAACGTTAACATTAACGTTAGGGTTTAAGTTTAAGATTTAATGTTTAGGGTTTATGACTTAGAGTTTAGTGTTTACACTACAAGAAAACACAAATTTAACGACGGCCAAAATCGTCGTTATTTCCTCGTAAAAGAAGAGTTACGAGGAAATGGCGATAAAAGGCGTTTCGTCGTTATACGTTTGTCGTAAGAGAAGATTCGTCGCCATTTCCTCGTCCATTAGCGAGGTTATATTTTCCTCGTAAAGAAGAATTAAGTTTTCCTCGTAAAGACCACGTGGGCTTTCCACGTAACGCGGTCGTTGTGCTTCCTCGTAATAAACTCGAAAAGGATTCGTCGTAAAAGACCCGCAAAAACCTCTAAATATATTCGTCGTAATAAAAACGTAAAGAACACGAAAATATTTCGTCGTAATTGAATCGTAAAGTATACGAAATAGAATCCACGTAAAATCCTCGTTAATAGTTCCTCGAGATTTTGTCGTTAATTTTCCTCGTTAATACATCGGGAATTAGCGACGAAATTACTTTGTTTTCTATTTACTGAATTTATAAATAAAAATAAAATAAAAATTATATTTATTTAATTTATTAATAAAATTTTAATTGAAATTAAATCGAATAGAAAATTTTTTTTTGGCCGAATCAAAATGAAATTATATAATATATAAATAAGTTTTGAATTTTAAAATACAATAACAAAAAAAAAAACTAATGCTGCATTGCCGCGTCGTAGAATTCCTCGCTCCTTCTCGAGAGATCTGCCTCGTTGACTTGCACGGATGTCTCGCCTGGAATGGGGTTTTGTTGTTTCATGGTCCTGAACATGGCCTCCCATTCCGGACCACTCATACGAGCTGTGAATGACGTTTTTGTCGAGGCCAACTCGTTTTGTGTCGACGTCAGCTGATGTTGTGTCGTCTCCAACACGTCGCGCAGCTGAGAGACTTAATCATCCCGTCTCTGGCCATAAGAGGAAGTCGCTCTCGGAACATCGTTGACGGAACCAATCCCCAACACACGTCCCTTTTTCCTAGGAGCGACCTTAAAAAACAATAAAATATATATTAAAATTTAAATTTTAAAGTAAAATGGAATTAATAAAAAATTTATATAAAATTTACCTCCTCGTAAATTCTATCCACTTCTATTGTGGATAAGACGACGGGTGATCCGTCGGCGGACTCCTGCGCCAGCTGGGTCTCACGCTCGTCAATACGAGCTGCCACATCATTGTAGATCTTCTCAGACTTCTCATCTACAAATCCGCCCGCCTTGTTCTTGTGGGTCCGATCGAAAAGTTCCATAAGAGTCGGTAAACGTCCCAACTCCTTGGCCTAAAAACAGTTAAGAAAGTTTTTATTATATATATATATATATATATATTAAAAATCAAAAAGTTAAATATTTAAATTACGTACCATTTCCAAACGGACGCGGGCGTGTGGCTTTTGGCCCGTACTATGTTGCATCGCCCTGTGGCCGTGCTCATCTACCGAGTTACGGGAGGCGGAGCAAGACTGGGCGACTCTCATGGCATCAGGATCCCTCCAATAACGGATGAGGCCATCCCACACGTCCGTGGTGATGGTTGAGGGTTTGCCCCGCTCATAGCCCTTCACGATCCAGTCACCCTTCCAGTTGGAGACCGTGTCCAACAAACGTTTCTTCGCCTTGTCGATAAACTCTTTCCGCACCTTCTCAGTGACCCCCATGGACCAATTAAATTTTTGCTGCAAAAAAAAAATATTAATAATTAGTTTAGAAAAATAAAATTTAAAAAAATATAAATCAGGAATAAATTGTAAAAACTTACAGCGTAAATCTTGAACCACGTCCTTCTGATGTAGATCGGAGTGGATTTCCAGTTGGGATGTGCCATGGAGAAGTAACCTTTAATCGTCTCGGTTACTTCTGTTGCAAGGCAGTTATCAACCCCAAACCTGAAAAAAAAAACAAATTTAAAGTTTTAAATATTTATTAAAGTCACAAATGAATTTAAAAAAATTAATGTAACATACATACCAGAGAGTTCCGTCAGGTCGGTCGGGGTCTATGATCGGTAAGCCTTCTCTGCCTGGCAAACCGAGAATGTCCTCAACAGTGTACTGAGAGTAAGGACAACTCGGTGGCACCATCAAATCAGCATGAACCTGATTGGCGGGCATCTGAGGAGGCACATGAGGAGCTGGCATCGGATGAGGAGCTATCGGAGGAGGCACATGAGGAACTGATGGCGATGCCGTAGAAGAAGGCGAGACTCTCTGAGAAGATTGAGTCTCGGGGACGGTCTCCTGCTGACCCGAAGAACCGGGAAGTGAAGGCGGGTCTAACCGACTACCCGGTGGACCGAACATCTGCGAGTAGTGAGCAGTACGCTGGTGCTTGCGAATAGTCTGCAAAATTTAAATTTCTAAATTAAAGTCAAGAGTAAAAAAAAAATTATGAACAGTATTAACTACGTAATTAATAAAATTACGAAACCTAAATTTTCTAAACTAATTTCGTAAACTAAATTCCCTAAACTAACCACCTAATCTAAATTCCCTAAACTACTTAGAGAGGAATGAGAGACTTACCATGGTGAGAGGAAATAGAGAGGCTGTAGAGAGGAAATAGAGAGGAAATGAAGAGGGCCTGCGGTTTCGCCTATATATAGGATTACGGTTCGTCGAAGATTAATCGCAAAATAACGAGGAAAGACAGAGGCCCATCTTTCGTTTCGTCGCAAGGCCCACGCAAATTAACGAGGAAATACAGAGGCCCGTGTTTTTTTTGCGAGGAAATACAGAAGCCCGTCTTTTATTTTACGTCGTTCTTGCGACGATTTTTGTTTTTATCATCGATTTACGTGCAAATGGCGAGGCTTTTTTTGCTAACCCCTAAAATCTTAAACCCCAAACCTCAAACCCTATCTTTCTTATCTCCAAACCTCAAACCCTATCTTTCTTATATTTCTTATCTTATACTTCATATATTTCTAACCCTTTAACTTCAATATATATATTTTTTTGAATTTGAAAGGTTTAATACGTTGAAAAACAATTTTACAATATCTTACGTATCAAATATGAAAGGTTTAATATGTGTTTCCAATATCTTACGTATCTCGTCATATGTGTTTCCAATATCTTTTTTCTCTCTTTTTTTTAAGTTTATATAAAATAGAAAATATTTTTTTTTAGGGTTTGCACATTTGGGGTTTAGGGATTTGGGTTTCATTTTAGTTTAGGGTTTATATTTACCGACGAATTAACGACGAAAAGTAAAATAAAAAGCGAACCTCGCTCATTCCACGTAAGTTCACGAGGCTCTTACGACGTTTTCATCTTACGTGGAATAAGCGAGGTCCGCTTCTTTAATTATAAAGCGTCTCTTATTCCACGTAATTTCACGAGGCTGTTACGACGATTTTTGTTTTTATCATCGACATTACGTGCAAATAGCGAGGCTTTTTTTGCTAACCCCTAAAATCTTAAACCCCAAACCTCAAACCCTATCTTTCTTATCTCCAAACCTCAAACCCTATCTTTCTTATATTTCTTATCTTATACTTCATATATTTCTAACCCTTTAACTTCAATATATATATTTTTTTGAATTTGAAAGGTTTAATACGTTGGAAAACAATTTTACAAATTTTGAATTTGACATATCACACAACAAATCAAACACACTCTACAATTTTGAATTTGACGTATCTCGTCATATGTGTTTCCAATATCTTTCTTCTCTTTTTTTTTTAAGTTTATATAAAATAGAAAATAATTTTTTTTTAGTTTATATGAAGTAGGATGGAGAGTTTTAGGGTTTGCACATTTGGGATTAGGGATTTGGGTTTCATTTTAGTTTAGGGTTTATATTTACCGACGAATTAACGACGAAAAGTAAAATAAAAAAGCGAACCTCGCTCATTCCACGTAAGTTCACGAGGCTCTTACGACGTTTTGGTCTTACGTGGAATAAGCGAGGTCCGCTTTTTTTAATTATAAAGCGTCTCTTATTCCACGTAAGTTAACGAGGCTATTACGACGTTTACTGTTACCGTGGAATATGCGAGGTAATGTATTATAAATCGTCGTAAAATTCCCGTGAGGTAACGTGGAAAGTACGACGACTGTCTCTAAACCCCTAAAACGAAACGCCAAACCCCAAACCACATCTTTTTTATCTTCTACTTCATATATCAAACACTTCTATCCTTTAACCTCAAGCAATTCATTCTAATCCAAACCGAAAATTATAAAAACACAATTCCTTTACTTATAATTAATGTCGATATCTTATTTATAAATAAACTCCCATTATCTTTAATTATATATAATAAATCAAACTCATACAAATATCAAATACATTAATCGGATTCATCGACATTCTCGTCATCACTTGAAACATCATCATTTTCATGAAACTCGTCTTCAACAGCTTCCTCCGTGGGATCTTCGGTAAGATCTTCATACTCGTGATTATGCGGATCAATGAGAAGGATGTCATCAATTTCTTGTTCAGGTTCATGAACTTCATTTATTTGTTCTTCTTGCAATGGTGGTTCTTCTCCTATGATGATTCGTCCTCGAGGTGTAACTTTGATCACGGCTAACCAATTTATACCCGACTCTCTCATCCGAGGGTATGGAAGGAAGCTAACTTGGTCTGCTTGTGAAGCTAAGATGAAGGGCTCGAATTTGTTGTACCTCCGGCCACCGTTGACATCTACAACACCGAATTTGTTCAACCGAACACCTCTATTGACGACGGGGTCGAACCATTCACACTTGAAGAGGACGCATTTTAGCTTCAATATCCCTGGGAATTCGACTTCAATAATCTCCGTCAAGATTCCGTAGAAATCTGTTTCTCCTTTCACACAAATTCCATAGTTACTGGTTGCCCGCTGTTTACCATACTCATATGTGTGAAAAGTATAGCCTCGTGTGAAATACATCTGTGATGTGGTGACCTTTACAAGTGGAGATTGAATTACTTCGTGTAACCACTTAGGATAATCTGCATCGTCGTCATAATCAACCTATTTAAAAATAAAAAGAACGTTGAAATACAAATCATTCATGTATGAAAATTTTAAAAGTATTTGATTAATACCTGATTCTTCAACCACTTAACAAAGTGTTGATCTTTTCTTTTGTCTACGTCACTTGTGGATATACCAGGAAATGTTTCTTCGACTTGTGAAACAAAATGCTGTAAAATCACATTTTACATGAATTAATCTCTCTCAATTATATAATGTATACTCAATTTAAGTTACCTTTCAAAATAACGCATCAATGGATCCTCGCAATTGAGTAGAATATAGGTGTGTGCACTATGAGCGTCTTCTTCACTCGACCACCAAACCTGTTTTGATTTCCCACCAAGTCGTCCAATCTGGCTAAAGATTTCTGGAACACCAACAACTGCATATGTGGGCGCAACGCCACCATCATCATATCTTCTTGGAGCTCTTCTTCGGGTACGTACTTTTGACGCAAAGTAGTACGATGTGAAGTGAGAAACTTCTTCTGTCAAACTTCCAGCAATTATAGAACCTTCAACTTTGGCGAGGTTCTTTGCTTTTCCCTTCAAATATTTCATGGCTCGCTCGTACTGATACATCCATCCGTAATGTACCGGTCCACGAAGCAATGCCTCATATGGGAGGTGGATAGCTAGATGCTCCATCACGTCAAAAAAGCCTGGAGGAAATATCTTCTCCAAGTTGCACAATAAGATAGGAATGTTCTCCTGAAGCTGTTCTACGACTTCTTCTTTAAGAGTGCGTGTGCTCAAATCCCTGAAAAATGCTCCAATGCCTATTCCAAAAACAATTAAACACATTGTTAGTCAAATACTATTATTGTAAACTAAACCAATTTAATATTATTGTCCTATTGTAAACTACCTGCAAGTGCTTCATGTACGTTTGTTGGAAGTAGCTCCGCAAATGCAAATGGCAGAAGTCGTTGCATAAAGACATGACAATCATGACTCTTCATCCCGGAGAACTTTTGACCCTTTTCAACACATCTTGAAAGATTTGAAACATACCCATCAGGGAACTTCACTTCTGATGCCACCCAATTGAACAAAACCGACTTTTTTTCTGAAGACAATCTAAAAATTGGAACGGGAACTTGGCCATTGCTTTTTATATGTAACTCACTTCTTGAGCAAATATCCGGCAAGTCCAACCTCGATTTTATGTTGTCTTTTGTCTTCCCTGGGACATTCAATATTGTATTCATGATGTTCTCAAAGAAATTCTTCTCTATATGCATCACATCAAGGTTGTGGCGCAGAAGAAGATCCTTCCAATATGGTAACTCCCAAAATATACTCTTCTTGTGCCAGTTGTGATGAACACCGTAAGAATCAGGCATATTACGAGGGACATGCCAATTACCACCCCAGCGAACTGTTTCGTTAGCTCCGTAGTAGTCGATTTGCGCTTCAATTTGTTCTCCAGTTAGATATGGAGGAGGAGTGTCTCTCACAACCTTTTTGTGCCTAAACAAATTCTTGTTTCTTCGGTACGGATGGCCAACTGGAAGAAATCGACGGTGACAATCGAACCAACTTGTCTTTCTACCATTCTTCAGTTGAAATGCATCTGTCGTTCCATTACAATATGGACAAGCTAATCTCCCATGTGTAGTCCATCCAGACAACATCCCATAGGCAGGAAAGTCACTTATGGTCCACAAAAGCATAGCTCGCATCGTAAAATTCTTCTTCGTTGAGCAGTCATACGTCCTCACCCCTGTTGACCACAAATCCTTCAACTCTTTTATCAGTGGTTGTAGGAAAACATCAAGTGACCTTTTTGGATGCTTCGGACCGGGTATTAATATGGTCAAGAATAAAAACTCCCGTTGCATGCACATCTCCGGTGGCAGGTTGTATGGCGTAAGAAAGACTGGCCACAATGAATATTGTCTCCCTGACATTCCAAATGGACTAAATCCATCTGTGCATAATCCGAGGTACACATTCCGGCTATTGCTAGCGAAATTCGGATGTACTTTGTTAAAATGTTTCCAGGCTCTTGCATCTGATGGATGAGTCATCTCACCATCCGTCTGAGTATGCTCGGCATGCCACCTCATCTTTCCAGCAGTCTGCTCCGATTGGTACAATCTTTTCAATCTATCTGTAATTGGTAGGTACCACATCCTTTGGTACGGTACCCTATTACGTCCCCTTCCTTGCGGCTTGAATCGTGGTTTCTTGCAGAATCGACATTCTTCCAACTTCTCATCATCTCCCCAGTAGATCATGCAGTTGTCGATGCAAACATCTATCATCTCCGAAGGCAACCCAAGACTATAAACCAGTTTCTGAATCTCATAATAAGAATCAGCAGACTCATTGTCTTCCGGCAAATACTCTTTAAATAAATCTGCCCATTCGTTCATGCAACTTTCAGGTAGATTGTGATCAGTTTTAATATTCATCATTCTAGCAGCCAATGACAATTTAGAGAGACCTTCTCTACAACCACTGTAAAGTGGTTGATTTGCCGCATCTAACATTTCATAAAACTTTTTTGAATCTATGTTAGGTTCTTCATCTTCATCATCATGAGCTACGAATGCATCAGTTACCATATCATGAACCCTATCATAATCTACCATTGCCTGATCCTCCTGATGGTAACTATGTGCATTATGCAATTGATGATCAACCGGTTCTTCTTGAAAGTTGCTATTACTACTACTAGCTTCATTCTGATCATAACTATAACCTTCTCCATGTTGAAACCAGATATAATAATTTGGCGTGAAACCTCTATTTACTAAATGCTTCCAAACATTTTCACGATTTGCCAACTTTGAATTGTTACATTTTCTACAAGGACAGAATATTTTACCGCTTTCTTGGGCGAGCGGTGTAGAATCTGCTTGATGCATAAAACGCTCCAACCCAGCAAGATATTCTTTCGTCACTCTCCCGTTAGCATCTCTATGCATATACATCCACCTCCGCAACTCGAAAATATTTCCCAAGCCCGACATTTTTTTCACGTTTTTTTTTCTTGTTGGTGTGCTTAAAATTATGTTCAAACCTCCATATTTATAGAAAATTTTCGAATCTGGTAGTTGAATTTTGCTACGAATTTACGACGAAATATTAGGTTGGTGGCAAAAAAAACGTGTTAAGTTGGTGGATTTCTCGTTCTTTCCTCGTAAGTTATTTCCTCGTAAAAATCATGCTAATTTTACGACGAATTTGCGACGAAACACATTTTTCTCGGAAAAACCACGTCAACTTACGACGATTTTATGAGGAAACGCATTACTCGGTATTTTACAAGGCCGTTACGAGGAAACTTTATTTCCTCGCAATTTCATCGTTAAGTCAACGTAATTTCACGAGGATTAGTTTTCATCGTTAAATTTCCTTGCTAAAACTGTGTTTTCTTGTAGTGTTAGGGTTAACGTCAACATCATTATTTTAAAGTGTAGGATCTAAGATTTAGATTTAAGGTTTAGGTTCAGGACTACGATCTAGAGTTCAAGAGTTTGGATTTAGGGTTAACATTGACAATTTTTTTTTCTCGGCTATTTTGTAATTCTAATACTTTTTATTAATCTACTAGATCTTTTCAACGCGCTACGCGCGGATTATGTATTTTGAATTTATGTTTTAAGTATAAATTTAAGAATATTTCTTTTTGTAAACTTATAAAAAATATTTTTTTAAGTATGTGAAACTGCATAGAATTGAAAGATTATGTATTGTGTCTTTGAACCAACTTTAATTTTTGGAAAACAATATTCTAAAAATCGGATCGGATTAATTTTTATAGAATAACTTTTATAAAATCTACTTAGACATTCAGAAAAATAGTTTATTAAAAGGTTCTTAACTGCTGCATGCCGATTATTTGAACGCTAAAAGATGTTTATTAACGTTGTTTTGTACCTGATATCCTAAACTTTAATTATGACATTGTTTTAGACCAAAATCTGTGTTCTAAGTATTTTTCACACTTCAAAAAAAGTATTTTCACATTATTTGAAGTAAAAAAATATTTTGCAGTAGCTTAGTAGTATCTTTCATTATCACCAACTCAATTTTTAAACTAATATGTAACCAGAGGCATATGCACTTGACGATGAATGAAGTCATATACCCAGCTGATTTTTAATTTTGTATAGATAATTACCTAAAGTCTTGGTTATTTTTGAGAAATCATGTGCTTATGATTCATTTTTTGGTACGTTACTTGCTTAGATGATCTAATTAAAAAGGATAAAAAGGATATATATATATATATATATGTATATATTTATATTAGATATTTTTATTTTCTCTAAAAAATTAGTTTGTGTATCAAATATTAAAAAAATATTTACCAATAAGTTTGGATCAAAAACGTTTAGTCATTCTCTCTTAGAATAAAATTTTAAATTTAATATAAATATACCTAAATTCATTAATTATTGTATATGCTGATTTTTTGGTTTATAATAAAATATATTTAAATAAAATTTTAAATTTATTATAAATATATTTGAATTACACAAGTAATAACTAATATTTCATTTGTATTTCCAATAAATAAATATATATATATATTATAATTATTATAATTAAATATTTAAATGATGTGACATACATGCAAATAATAATATTTATCACTAAGTTTATTTCTGTTTTAAAAATAAATATTAGTCATGAATATAAATATTTTTAAATTAGTATATTAATAAATTTTAAAATATCATTAGAATTGGTTAATAATTTTCAAGTTACTAATTAATTAAATTTAGTATTAGAAAAATATATTTAAAATTTGTTTTTGTTTAGTTTTTTTATTTTCTATAAAAATATAACATATGTTTCGTAAATTATGAAAAAATAAGTAAAATAATTTATTAAAATGATAAAATTTAAATAAAATTAAATACTTACACTGATAAATAACCAATTTATGAAAATAAAAATATTTACAACATGTTTGAGATATATGACATATGTGTAGAAATTATAATGAAAATAATAACTGTTAACATTTAAAAAATGAACATTAATCTTGGAACATGTAATTTTAACTTTTTATACTGTTGTTAAAAACTGTGTAAAGAAAATGTTACATTTTTTCCAAATTTATGATTTTTTAGTTTTTTTTTTTAATTTTATTTTTCAAGATATTTGGATTTTCTACTTTGGTAAGATATAATTTATGTTCTTTTTGTTCCTAGTTATACAATTTTGGAAATTAAAATTTTTAGGTTGAGTTTCCAGATATTAATTGTTTTATATTATTTTATTTGTTAATTTAAATTTTGTTATTGAATTTCATTTTTATTCTAAAAAATCATCCTCGTAAAACCTACTGTGAAAAATAAAACTTGCAGAACTCTGAACATCACATCTATAATAGTTGCCTTGGCCTAAATCAAATTAACAACAATTACATATTTGCTTCTTTGCTATTTGTTGCAGTCTTTCTGATTCTTTCAAACTGTTCTTCCAACTCTCAGTTTCTGATTTTGATGCAACTATATGAGTGCACAAAAGCTAGATGAGTATATCCATGACACAAAGGATTAGATTAACATCTATGTAACCAAACACGAATCGTTCTTTAAACCTGTATTATCATAATGTCCTAAAGTAAGAACCTATGATAAATTATGTCTGTTTCCACAATTAGACAGACAATCATCCTAACCAGTTGATTCAGGTAAGCGTTTGAAAGCTGAAGCTTTTCTTTTCGAAAAACTGCAGTTAAAGCTTGTGTTAAAGCAAAGGTGTGTACACACTTGTCCACTCAAGGCCTGAAAAAAGAAGTGAGACGTCACGACTTTACCATTGCAACTCTGCCTTGCATCACCGCCGAACAGGGCCATACTCCGTAGAAGGAAGATGACCAATGAATATATGTTCAGTTGTATGTGAATAACTGAAAACTCTATGTACTCGGCAAAGCTAAAGAGTTTCAACGTTACGATAATTCATTTACACACAACTCTATGTAACATCCTAAAAGAAGATTTTCAACGTTACGATATCTATAACCAGTCTTTGTTATAAACAATAATATTGTGCGTAGAGTACTGTGATTAAAGAGATCTTATTTCATAAAGCTACAGATTTAACGAAACATACCAGTTTATAGTCTTTAACAACTTTCGGTGTTATGACTACATGGAAAAGAAACCATCCATTCCGAGATATTATTCTTTTCCCCCATATCTACACATTCATGCTTTTCGGATTGGAATGATGAAGCAGAAAAATGAAGTTGATATATGAGTAACACATAGAGAGGATAAAATCAAAATGAAAAAAAAGAAACTAAACTTACACTTCCATTTGCTTGGATCTGAGAATTTGTATGTCTACAGTAATGTTTCTTCTTAGCAGGAGAAAGATTTTTCTCCTCTCGAAGTTCACTAACATCAATCTCGTTTCCAGAATTTGGATCTTTCACTACCCGACCAAAATGACCCAGTGACCGACCCGTTTCCATCATTTCCTCTCCTCCTCCACTTCTCAGCATAATCATCGTCATCATTTTCATACTCATCATCCCATGCTCCTCCTTGTAATTGTTGTAATTGCAGTTCATGAGACCCCAATCCTTGAAAATGTCCCAATAAATAGTGAACACTATTGCGAGGCTCGAAATGGTTACAGCCACCAAAACCATAAGCCAGTAAGTCCATTTCTTCGAATTTTGTTCTAGCTGCAACCACTAACATGGTGGATAGATACTTCAGTTCATTTGGCCTTTCATTGATTTCATTATCCTCAACCAACGTCCACTGCAAAAAAAAAAAAAAAAGAAGAGTGTCTAACATTTTGAAAGGATTCAAACATTGCTTATTTCAAAAAGATGAAAAATTATGAATTTAGTATAGTACCTGAGCTAAGCGGAACAATTAAGG